>NW_027113188.1:373494-398920 GCF_000696795.3 Halyomorpha halys | reverse complement strand
TATCGGGTTCGGGCTAGATCGGTTACATAAGGAACATTTAGGTCTTTATGGATGGTTTTATTAGTAACAAAATAAGGAGCATTGAGAATTTTACGAAGGATTTTGGATTGTAAAGATTGGATACGAGAGGAATTCGGAGGTTTAGTGGAGCCCCAAAGCTCAACTCCGTACGTCCAGATGAAATATAAATATAAAATTAAAATTTAATAAAAAATTAAAATATAAAATTAAAAATGTATTTTTAAAGATAATGATGAAACACCAATGGCTAATTTTAAATGATCTAATTTAGATAATTTCGGTTTGATAGATGTAGATAATTGTAGAACCAAAAATAAATTACTTTATTGATTTATGGAATGTCATGTAGTGAAAAATTATTCTTTTAACTATGACTGCACCAACTAGCGATAACAGTACCAACAGACTAGTGGCTTCAAAACAAAAGACCATAAGAGGATTCTGGACTTGGCATATTAAAAAATATAACAGGTTCCATAAAAAATACACACACAAAAAAAGGTTAACAACGCTCAGCTATCAGATCCTTGTCGTATCATTGGCTACTGATACTAGTTCAATAACATCGTGTCTCAACTGCTTAGTGCCTAACTGATTCATAACTCCTCCACCCTTTTAGTGCAAAGTCCTATAAACTTTTAAGTACTAATTTTGTTAGGTTATAGCTCTTAAAACCAAACTGTTTAAGAGTACATAGTTATTCATGGAATAGATTATATAGTAACAACAATTGTTCGCCGATTTCATGCTTGCGTGCAATGTTAATAAAATAAATATATATTTTGTATTTAATCCCAGACTTAAAAAGAAATCTTTATTTTTAAATCTAAGATTAAATTAGAAGCAGTCATTTTTTAAATACTATGAATAAAGGAATGTAAATAACAATTATAAATTCTAATTTTTAGAAATAGTGAGCTTAGTAAAACAACTAGGTAACTACTAATTCTACAAAATATAATACAGTTATACTAATCAGACAGAAAGGTTCGGTAAAGTAAAGTCCACAACATACGAGGAGAAGATGGTTGGGGGGTGCGGTCAAAATATAACACAAATAAGTTGAAATAACTTATTTAATCGTGCTAACGTTTCGGCAGAATTTCTAGCCATCAATATGGCTAAGAACAAAAAACAAGATAACAACCAATGAAAACAAAAAATAAAATACAAACAGAATGACATAAAGTAAATAACTGTACAGAATGAAATTAATAAAGTTAAAGTGATGAAAGAAGTGAAAAATAAAATGTATATAAGTAATTGAATGAGTAAGTAAAACACATAATTAATGACATAAAATAAAAATTACCTGGTCTCGAAAAATTTTGAAATAATATAATTAAAATAAACATGTTATTTTTACTTACTTATTCAATAACTTATATACATTTTATTTTTCACTTCCTTCATCACTTTAATTTTATTAATTTCATTCCGGGCAATTATTTACTTTACGTCATTCTGTTTATATTTTATTTTTTGTAATCATTGGTGTTTATCTTCTTGTTTGTTCTTAGCCCTGATGAAGGCTAGAAATTCTGGCCGAAACGTTGGCAAATTATGTTTTGACCGCACCCCCCAACCACCTTCTCATATAATTCATCCACCGTCAACTATCTCTCACCAATATGAGTCCACAACATACTACAACTAAATAACTGTAGTAGACAATCGACAGACATATGTTAAAAAATAAATTAATAAATGAATAGTAAACTTTCGACTAATTACAAAAGACTCGTTTATAGTACTATAATAAGACTTATCTGGACTTTCGGAATTGAGCTTGGGGCTCCACTAAAATATTGAATTCCTCACGTATCCGATCCTTACAATCCGAAATCATTCGTAAAATCATTAATCGTTCAACTTTATCACAAATCAAGTCATCTATCAGGAACTCAATGTTCTATATGCATCGATTTGGCCAGAACCAGATAACAATATTTCTATGATAAACTCTCAAACCATCCAACCCCAGTTGTTTCTAACCTGGTTTCCCCTTTAAGATGGCCTAGAGATCTTCTCCTCTAGAAATGTTTAGTAACATTCTAGTTCTATTAATGGGCAGATTATCTACATGTCCGTATCAGGCCATTGTATAACTAAAAGAAAATTTATATATGTATATATAGTTGACCGTAAAAATTGATATATAAGAAGATGGTCACGGTTGCGATCAAAAGAGAAATTTAAATTCAAAAAACATTATTAAATTTAAAAATTAAGGAAACTCTTCAGCAAATCAATTTCATTGATACCAAAATTAATTCTCTTTCATCATTGTTAGCTTCTGTCATTGGTGTTGATAATATGACTAAACTTAATAATGGCATTAAAAACATTTTTACTTACACTAAACAATGTAAAAAACTCTCACTCATCTCCAAATTCCAACATATTTATGAACAATCTAACCACCAAAATCTACCCTATAGGCCAAGAAAATTGGGTACATAATATATCTTTCACCACT
This sequence comes from Halyomorpha halys, assembly GCF_000696795.3. NCBI lineage: Eukaryota > Metazoa > Arthropoda > Insecta > Hemiptera > Pentatomidae > Halyomorpha > Halyomorpha halys. The sequence continues at coordinate 396,420 of NW_027113188.1, read as the reverse complement.
ATACGTACCAACGTTGTTAACATTCTTAGTCTTGGCCCCAATTTTGCCACTCCCATCTCTAACTCTGCCAAAATAAAATTTACTTATTGTATATATTTTTAACACAGTTGTCAATATCAGTAAATAGATATAAAAAAATAATGGACTGTAGGGAAAAGATTCCACTTTATACATTCCAACTAACGTAAAGTTCAAATTCAGATTTAATATTTTCATAATAAATAATAAATAAAATCATACCTAAAGATCTTAATGTTGCCTATGTAACCGATCTAACCCGAACCAGATATCACTCCTTCCATTATAAACTCCCTAACCACTCAAACCCCCTGGTTTCTAACCTTACATCCTCTTCCATTCCTGACAATCCTCCGAGGCGCCTGAAAGGAAGATGTCCACGAGACAAGCTAATGTAAAATGTCATTAGAGTTCTACCAATGGGTAGTTTCTCTACACGCCTGTAACACTCCAATTTAACTTATATCAGATTTACTAAATGTATTATAATGTACAGTTGTAAATAGCAATAAATAAATATTTAAAAAAATATATATATTTTCTTGAGCAACGGAACCGTACTTACCTAGCTAAGTTACTATTAGTAGTAAATACTAACACTAATCTGTATTTATTGTTTATATAAGAAACATACTCCAGGTATTTTTCTCATGATTTTTTTAAGGACAGGAAAACTGAAGGAGATGAAGAAGAACTGAAGAAAAATGAATCACTGAGGAAAAGAAGATGGCAACCAGAAATTTCCTGTCGCAGCTAATGTTGTTAGCCTGTTCCCCGTTCCCCGCTGTCAAAGCGGATCTGAAAGCCGATGAAAAATCTAGGGCAATCTTTATATTTATCTGTAGGATATGGTTGGAAGTAGCAGCTACATAACTGCGCCTTTCTTGAGTTATTTTTGTTTTTATATAATTGTAAATCAAAATTAATTTGGTTTCTATACATTTAATTATTGGAACGGGTGAGCTTCGTTAATAAGGCACAACTATCTCTCGGGACTGGGCAAGAATCCAGCTGAGGTGGAAAATTATTTATTAGTCTAGCTGCAAGTCTATCTTTTCGGTTCTTGTTTTCTAAAGTTTTGCTATATGCTGGATTACTCGAAGAACCGCTCACCTCACCTTGAATTACTTCAAGTTATTGTTTAAATAAAATAAATTTTATCCAATTGGGATCATAAAACAAGCTATATTTCATTATAAGTCCAACGTTTGGACCAATCTGGCCATCCTCAGGAACAATCCTTTTTTTTGGTCAAAATTACCCTATTTTGTAAATTCTTCACATTAATAGTAAAGCTTTTAATCACAGTTAATTTACACTAACAATAATTGTGTAAATTGACTGATTAAAAGTTTTAATGTTAATGTGAAAAATTTACAAAATAGGGTAATTTATACTGAAATTATTGATTCCAATAATCCAAGATTGTTGTGATAAAAGTTTAAGGAATAGTGTCTGGGATAAATAATTTTGATTTTGTTTTAAGTGAATATTGACTAATTAGAAATTGATGATTTTGACCTGGGCAGAATAGCCTCCATGGAGTTTATAGTTTTTTAAATTATATAATTTCAAAGTTGTATTAAGATTGTCCCTGAAGATGGCAAGATTGGCCGAAACGTCGGACTTATAAGAGAAATAAAAGTTTTTGAGACTATAATGGATAGAATTTAAGTTATTTACTTTAAAATAATTATATTCTTTAATTGTTTAAATAAAATAAATTTTATCCAATTTTAGTCTCAAAACAATTTATATATCTTTATAAGTCCGGCCATTTTTCGGCCAATTCGGCCATCCTTCAGAACAACCTAAGTACAATTTTAAAACATCAAATTTAAAAAACGTTATGCAGGCTTTCTGCCCAGGTCATTAATTTCAGTCCACCTTATTGAGATAAATTATAGTAGTGAAAGTTGACTGTGATTAAAAGTTTTAAATTTTATTTTTATTTAATATGTTAAATTAACATAACAGGGTAATTGTGGACTGTACTTAATGACCTGGGAAGAATAGTCTGCATAAAGTTTTTTTTAAAAATTGATGTGGAAGTGAAATTGTAGTCCTTGATGATAACCGTAACGTTAGAATATATTATGTAATATAGATTTTTTTTTTAAACTAAACATTATATATTTATAGATAATATATATTTTATTTATACAATAAAAACCAATCTCAAGAAAGTGTAAAGATTATATATAATTATATTTATTTATGAAGTACACTGAATTATCTGTAAGTTACTAACTGAAAGATCAATTTTGTGCATACTCATATTTCACAACAGTATGCAGTGACTGCACAGTTTTCGAATCGTTTCGTATAATTTTGTTGTTGAATCCGTTTTTATAAAGTTCTGTTTTTTTTTTTTTTTATCCGTTTTCAAATGTGTTTTCTTACCCTACCCACTCAACAAACGTACAAAATTATTATTGATTGTGCGCAAACGATTTATAAAATATAGTTGGGACTATAGTTTCACCGATTGTATTTACTATAAAAAATACCTCCGAGCAGGAGTAGTATAATGAACTAACTACGAAGGTAATTATTTTTGCAGAGGTTGACAACTCCACTAGCGAACAGTAAATAATACTCAAGTAAAGAACTACATTAATTAAGAGTGGGAAGGCAGGTAGTCTCCTAATGACCCAACTTGGCGGGTTGTTTCAACTCCATCCGCTCCTCGACTCCAACTTATCATTATCACATTATGTACATAGAAGCAAATGTTTAATTATTTTTAAAAATTTTAATTTCATTGATAACATAACATGAATAAATAATGCAAGCACTGAACATGCAAAATTTACAACAAATTATTATAGCACCAGAACATGAAAAATAACATATAAAACTATTACATATATAGCTGACCATATAACTTTAAATATAAGAAGATATTCAGGGTTGTGGTCAAAGAAGAATAAATAGTTATTAACTATTCAATGTCCGGCGTTTCGCCCACTTTGCAGGGATTCACCAGGACTACACTCAAAGCGATAGGTTAAACAGACATTCAATAAATAAATATACAAAAAAGAAATATATACAGAGACAATACGAAAATATCAATCATATACAAATTATATTATATCCAATGTAATTATCAAAACACATTCTCTACTTCCAACTAAACCCTATTCAATTCTGGCACAAACATGGAGTTATTTAAATCACATCAATGTAGAACAAACTGACAATAGATAATCCTAAGTAATATTTGATAGTAATAGTTATTGATCTTTATAAATAATATAAAAATTATACTATTTATATTTAAATTTATAATAATTAGTTCAAGAAATTACTTGTTCTAAAAAAAAATTTTTAGTGTAGGGCATGACTATACAGTAAAGTTGCAAAACGTCGCCTTAATAGAGTTGTGTTAATGACTGATCTTCATGACCCACAAAGATATACATCTACAACAGTAAAGAAGTTAATAATCCATAAAACCATTATTCAGTGAAATTCTTGTGGAAATCATGCTTTTCTTTACTTTTTAAAATTTACAACAAGCTATAATGTTTTAAATGATTTCTGAAGAACTATCTATTATTACTATTCCAATAACAATCCTAAATTATGTCTGAAGGTTATATTCTTTTCAGGTGCCTCGGAGGATTATTAAAAATAGAAGAGGAAAGAAGGTGTAAAACTAGTGGATTTGGGTGGTTAGGGAGTTTGTTATGAAAACATTATTATTAAATATTAATAATAGATTAATAGAAAAAAGAACTGTTTGTCGATTTCGCATTTGCGTGCAATAGGAATAAAAAGAAACATATTTTTGTTATTTAACTCCATACTTAGAAATACATTTATAATTGCAAACCTAAGATTAAATTAGAAGCAGTACAATAAGAAATACTCTGAATAAAGACATATAAATTACAATTATAAATTTTCACCACTCATCTGAAGGAAGAGTGATGAATAGCCACTATAGTGATCTAATTTGAATAATTTATGTTAATCTAAATGTATTATATGAGCTCATTATACCAAAAATAATTAGAGCAAAATTTGCCTCTCCATTTCACCCCTAATATTTCAGGGAGCCCCAAAACCTTCATTCGGAATGACAGTAAAACTAAAGATGGACGTTTCGATTGCTCATGTAGATTTAATACTTTGGGATCACAAATAATTAAATATTAGCGCTAAAAAATTTTTTATGGAGGAACGGAGAAAGTGAAAGAGAAGCTTCGTTCATATCGTATGTTTCACTTTATTCTTTCAGGCATATGACCAAACATGTGGATTATGAATCGAAAGAGACATTACAGAAGATTCCCACTGTTTAGTATATTTTCTTTTTTTTCACTTTATTATATCATTACTAAACCACACAAATTAAAGGAATTATGAATCAATATTAAAATATTCATTAATACAATACATACAGAAATATAAGAAAAAAAAAGAGAAAAAGGAAAATAAATGTAATTGATAACAATAGTACTCTCATCATTGAAAGAAAAGTAAACTAAATTTAAAATAATGACAATAAATTAATATATAAGTAAAATAAAATAAAATCATGATTTGTATAAATACAAATATGAATCGATATAAAAAATATAATCAAATAAAACTGACCAAAAAAATAAAAAATTACTAATGTATATGTCAAAGAAAATGAAATTTAAGTAACAATAAAATAAATATACATTCACACCTATATACAATATTTACATTGAGCAGGGGAACTTCGAGCCAAGCTTTACCACTTGCGTGTGAAAGGCAAAGCAGAGCTCCAAGAGATCCAACCACTTCTCTCCTAGGCGCGCCACTGGCATTGAGATTTAGTATGAAATAAACAAGTGAAGGTCGTTCGGACTGATAGTGTGTCTTCGTGATTGACGTCACTCCAGCTTTGACAAAATCAAAATTTGTAATGAAGACAGATTAGATTCGAAATAAATCGCCTAAGGAAAACAACAAATGTGGTTCATTTACTCCGCAATGCCATAATTGAGAAAAGGGAAACAAAAATGAAAACAAGGATGAATATATACAATACAAGTCTCTATTCCTAACCTGACCTATTTAACTAAAATCTTGTTTAGATTAATTTATTCGAAAGCCGTATACAGAGATAAAACACAAGAGAAAAGTTCTCGATAAGACAGGACTTGACCGAAAGAGAAATAAAAGGATAAGAGATGAGACATGGCGGGAACCGCTAACAAAAAACATCCAAGAGAATAAATGTGGTACGGCCGTCTGCAAAGAATGCCGATCAGTAGTCTACCAAAAAAATGTATGGAAAGAGGAAACAGAAAAAAACGACTATGCTGACGACCGAGAAATAAGTGTAAGGACATTTTATCAGATCTGGCAAGGAACAGGGTAAGGATTCGCTCGGATGTAAAGAAGTTAGCTACGGATAGGTGCTTAGCAAATCGATATAGGCTCCCCGAAACCGTAAGGAATAAAAGATGGATAATAAAGAAGGAAAGAATCACTTTATCAGTTCAAAAAAAAAAGCTACTAAAGAAAAAAAAATCTTTATTGGAAGTAGTTATGTTTAGTTTTGACGTTTTCTCACAACAATACTAAATCATCGTCTAATCCAAGCAAGGATACCATTAACAGTTAAATCCAATTCGGTATTAATCACCTTTCTAATAACGTACTCTCATGCTAAATTGAATAAGACAGATGAAAGAGAATTGTCGTGTTTTGAAAACCGATTGAACATCAGACTTCTCCGAAATATATGGCTCATATATTACATAGAAGTAGTTTATGAACATTACAAAACTTCAACTTAAAATTTAGTGTTTAGACTGGATATAATGCCGTAACAAACATTAAGATAACATTGCATATGCTAAGAGAATGAACTAACTACCTCCTTTCCCACAACATAAACAGTCAACTCGAGACTTGTACAAGGACGTATGTCCCACAAAGTTTCCAACCACCTAACCATAGAGTTGAATGTTGTGTTGCACCCACCTTAACAACCCTGTCTTATTAATGAACTACCTTGAACCCATTCAAGACGGGATAGGTGGCATGAAGGGTAGCGTGTAACGCCGTTAATTGATTTCTGTTTTTCTTGCATTAAGTTTTATTACCTTTGAAATTAATTACGGAAATAAGAACAAGACTAATTATAATAATAACATATTTATTTATTTACATATACTTAAAAACTCATAGTGTTAGCCAGTACAGTAAATGGCTTACATACAAAAACATCATATTCATCATATTCTAAAATGTCATTTTTTGCGAATAACCTTCTTTTTTTCTCTTCTTAATAATTATTAGTTTATCTTTGGAAGAAGATAGTTGACCGTATAGTCCGGGTGGCGGTCAATAAAGGTATCAAAATAGTAAAAGAAAACTATTTATTGTTAACCAACGTTTCGCCCCACTTTGCAAGGCTTCGTCAGGGTAATTTATTATTGGAAGAAGATAGTTGACCATATGAAGTTCATTGGGGCCAGATAGTCCGGGTGGAGGTCAATAAAGGTATCAAAATAGTAAAAGAAATCTATTGATTGTAAACCAACGTTTCGCCCCACTTTGCAATAATAATAAATTACACTGACAAAGCCCTGTCAGTGTAATTTATTATTGGAAGAAGACAGTTGACCGTATAAAGCTAATTGGAGGACGTTTCGCCCCATTTTGCGTTGGTTAACTTAAGCGTTAGTTAACAATAAATAGTTTCCTTTTACTATTTTGATACCTTTATTGACCGCCATACGGACTATCTTCCTACAATCAATTTCATACGGTCAACCATTTTCTTCCAATAATAAATTTCCCTGAAGAAGCCTTGCAAAGTGGGGCAAAACGTTAGTTAACAATAAATATTTTGCGTTGGTTAACTTAAGCGTTAGTTAACAATAAATAGTTTTCTTTTACTATTTTGATACCTTTATTGACCGCCACCCAGACCATCTGGCTCCAATGAACTTCATATGGTCAGCTATCTTCTTCCAATAAATTACCCTGACGAACCCTGCAAAGTTGGGCGAAACATCGGTTAACAATAAATATTTTTCTTTTACTATTTTGATACCTTTATTGACCACCACCCGGACTATCTTCCTGCAATCTATTTATTTTATCCTCATTTATTTTCTCTTATAACATTGTAAATAGCTTGGAGTGTCTTAACCACGATACTACACCCCCTAATCAAATAAATTATAAATATTACTATTATATTAACCATTTATTATGATTTAATAAAATTATTACACCAAACCGACCGTTCAATCACCGCAGTCTGAGGTGAATCAAAATCTGCAATGATTGAATTTTAATAAAAAATACTGGTTCTGGATTTTATTGGAGTGGACTGGTGGATTTAGTGGTTTCAACGTAATGAGACAAGGTTATATTAGTCACATCATTGCCTCTATTCTCCATCAATTAGACAATTGATAATATGGTTTGAGCAAAAAGGTTACAATTTGTATTTGTTTATTAGTTATTAATTTTGATAGTTAATTACATGAAATAGTGGATAGCATGACAATTTACTTGGTGACTGGTGAAACCTTCTTTGTTGGTTGAAGGTTAACTCATTTGTTTTAAGGTCCTCTCATCCTGACTCTGTTCCATGCTTGGCTGGGGTTATTAAACTATTCGCTCATCCTGAAGAATACTCGACTGCTAGAAAAATGTAGTTGCTCTAGGTAATTTGAGTTCACTCATAAGTCACAGGCACTCGTCCTCACTCACACCGTGAGTACTTAGCTACTTTTTTTTTCTCCCACCAGACGGCAGCATTTTGAGCTGACCTTGAATATGTTTTACGGGGTTCTGATAAACACCGATTGAATAAATAAAACATATTCTGGAAAATCATATACTTTTTTTTATTATTTTATTTTTATACCAGATCGGCCTGGTGGGCCTTACATGGTTGATATAACTTATATTATATATATTTTTTTAACAGTTGATTATGAGGGGATATAGTCATACAAATAACACCTCTAACTATATAAAATGTTCTTATTAAAAGAAGAAAAAATAATTAAATAAATAGATAAGAATAATGCTTCTTAATAAGGGAGGAAAGTAAAATTAATAACAAAAATTAATGATATTGGTACACTTAAATAAAACAAACAATTGTCTTCTAATGGTAAAAAGAAACAAGTTAATTTGAAAAAGGAAAGAGAGAAGAAAAGAGAAAAATAATAATAATAATGTAAAAATAAAATGAAATAATAATAATAAGTAAATAGAGGTAGTGTGACTATGAATTAATTTTATATTTATTAAAATTTATAACAGAATGTTCTACAGCAGTCTGGGCTTCTTCGGGTTGAGGTTGGGTTTCCCAGGCTGTAGGTCACTGCTCCTTTAACTGTCGACAACTGAGAGTTAAATTTCATGAACCGTTTTTTGATATAATCCTCTATTTACTCCATATGTAATTCGCGATGTAATTCGCTATTTCTTATGAACCAAGGAGCATTAACTGCGATTCTTAGGACTTTATTTTGAAAAGATTGTAGTTTTTTCCTTTTCATGAAGGATGCCGCTCTCTAGACTTCACAGCCGTACATCAGCAGTGGCCTGAGGATTGTTTTAAATATAAGAACAGTTGTTTCTCGTTTTAGTTTGGAATTTCTGTTTAGGATAGGATATAGCATTGCTAACCTTACATACGTTATAATTTTCATAAATTAATAATATATATAAGCAATAATCTGGGAATAATGCAGATTTCTTACAATACAAAAAAAGCTAAATAGACAAAAGTTACACATTATAATCAGAATAAAGATAACTGCATCGATTTTTGAGGTTTTGTGTTACATATACAAATAAAAATAATAAGATCCAATTCTATGGGTACTGTCTTTTATACAAATATTCTGGGCTAAAATGCAGTTAAGGCATGTATCGATTTCTGTTCTCTTGGTACGTGGGACAACATGACTAAAAACAATAATAATGTTCAAATGCTGTTACATCACACGCTGGACAAGCCTTTTGTGGGTCTAGAATATCTAAAATGGCTATTTTTTTTATTTTTTTTTTTTTTATTTATTGATATTTACAACTGTATAAAAAATACTAAAAGTAAATTTGATCATAATGACAAAATGATAATGAAATGATACAGCATGTAGAGAAACTACTCAATAGTAGAACTCTAAAAACATTTTACAATATAACGTCACGAGGCCATCTTCTTTTCAGGCGCCTCAGAGGATTGCCAGAAATAGAAGAGGAAGCAAGGTTAGAAACTAGTGGATTTGGGTGGTTAGGGAGTTTATAATGGAAGGAATGATATCGGGTTCGGGCTAGATCGGTTACGTAAGGAACATTTAGGTCTTTATGGATGGTTTTATTAGAAACAAAGTAAGGAGCATTAAGGATTTTACGAAGGATTTTGGATTGTAAGGATTGGATACGAGAGGAATTCGGAGGTTCAGTGGAGCCCCAAAGCTCAACTCCATATGTCCAGATGGGCCTTATTATTGTCATGTAGGTCAGTCTTTTGTAATGTGTTGGAAGTTTAGACCGTTTGTCTAGTAAATGTTGCAATAGTCGGAATCTGTGGGCAGTTTCCTGTCTTTTTATTCTGGTGTGAGGATTCCAGGTTAGTCTTTTGTCAAGGTGTAGTCCAAGATAACGAATCTGTTCTACAAAAGGCTATCTTAACAATATTTGTTTTGCTATTTCCTCCACAGACCTTGAAGATCTTTGGTCGCCCGAACCAGCCTTCTCCACGCCTGCCTGTCTTGGACTACTGCTTTGCAGTTTGCTGCTTGCAACTTTTTCGTATCTTTGTTGATTCTGTCTATCCATCTGGTTTTGATTTGGTTTGGTTGTTTAGTGGCGCCAAACTTCATTGGTCATCAACGCCATTTATATTTTATTTAATTTTGCTAATATTCGTTAAATTTTATTTATTTTTTTATTTTATTTATTTATTTATTTATTTTCCTTCCGAGTTATTTAGAGATTCAAGTTATATTTTTGTCAGTAAATTTTGTGATTTCAAAAACTGAAACACCAATTCTATTGGCCTTATCATCGTCTCCAATGGTTTTTGAGATATCTTGGCTTAGTCCCAAGCTATTGAGGTGTGGTATAAAATATGGGCATCGTTGGAAAACATGGCTTATTGTTAAATTGTTATTGCAATACTGGCAGTTCGGAGGCGTTTCTTTTGAAATAAGATAGAAGTGGGTGAGCCTCGTGTGACCTATTCTCAGCCTAGTCAGTACAACTTCCTCTCTACGGCATTTGCGACTGGAGGTACCCCAGGGCTTGACATCCTTTTTAATAATTTTTAATTTACTCATTGGGCTTTCGTTCCACAAAGATTGCCATTTATCTTTGACTTCCTTTACTATTCCTATCTTTTACTTCCTATCCATCTGGTTTTGGCCTCCTTTGCTCCCTTGCCAACTACATTGGGATTCATTGTTGTGTAAAGGCGTCCTATAAATGTGTATCCCGCCAATTTTCGGCCTTAATCCCAATATTGACTGACCAATCTCTACAAGCAGTTCACTATTAGTTCTCATCCTCCTTGTGTTACTTCTCTGATCCTAGATCGCTCCTGTAATCATACGGAGAACCTTCCTTTCAAATCTCTCAATTATGCTTTGTAGAGAACCTATTAGAGCCCAGCTCTCGCAGCCGTATTTCAGAGCTGACCTTATCATGGCATTGTACATCTTTAAAGGGTAGACAAAGAGAGAAAGGCTCTGTTCACACAGGTCTATCTTAGTCAATTGATCATTTATTGATATTATTGTGTAGCCGAGGTATTTTAAACTGTCTACTTTAAGGAACATTTTGCCATAGTCGCAGACCACGGCATTAGGATGGGTTTTTCGGCTGTAACTCTAAAAATACATTCACCTTATAACAGAAAGTGCAGTTTTTCAGAACGTTCACATGGAAAGATTTTAGCTATTTCACTAGGTGCATGTATTTCAGTATTTGTATGTTGTTTTTTCAAACAAACGAATATCAATATTCAATTAAATGAGTTACTACATTTTAGTATAATTAATTATTTGTAAATGTTACCTTAAACGCCTACTTTTTATATAAACGTATAAAAATATAAATTAACAATTTTCGGAATATTCTAGGAGCTTAGTTACCACATTTTTATTCTTAAAGATTTTACTCATTAATAATAATAAATTATTAGTGATTATTATCCAGAATATTTAAAATTTATCATAGAATACATGGCATAACCTATCGACCAAAGGGTAATATCTGGCTACATTAAAGGCTTGGCAATCTGATCTATGAACCAAAGGCCCCTTCACAGGACATTACCCTTAGTCAATCCTTATTCTATGCTAATCTTCATTTAACAAATAGGTCTAAAAAAAAATCTTAGTAGTCCTTTCACCATTATACTAGAATCGGCTTCCTGAATCCAGATAAATTATTGCTTTTAATTATAGTTATGGAAACTGTTTTGACTGGACCTTCCTCAGATTTTAAGTAAGGAAGGAATTAGATACAGGTCAAGGTATTATATCAGTAGGGGTTTAGTTAGAAAAGTGATATTGAGAAAATTTAATATATTGAAATAAATGGTGAAAGAGGGAGACCGAAAATAATACAATAAGGTTAGTTTGTTAGGTAATAATTTTGATGGGGAAAGAAGTGGTCTATAGGTGAGATGTGAGGAGTAGAAATGATCTTACTTGTAACTAGGCACTCGCTGTCTGCCCCATATGTCGTGGGTCACCTGATGGATGGTGTGTCGCTGTTGCTGAACGGAGAAAGGTGGCCATTCTCTGCTGCTCCGTGTACCACGCTCAATGCTGAAGATACTTAGCCAGACAAGCTTAGTTGACCGTGGTACCAAGAAGAAGGGGGAAGGCTCGTTATACTCTCAAGAGCACACCCCCACTCCCGTTTGCCCTCTTGGCGTCTAATTATCCGCTTAAACTGTAGGTAGTGCTGGGTTACGTGCATATCCTAGTGGCATATGGCGCCCCCCCTCTAGTATTTATGAATATACAGCCCATCTATTTCAAATGTTACAGAAACAAAACGGATTTTTTTTTAATAGATGTTTTTATTAATTTATAGTTACAGTAAGTTATAGTACCCAGATTGCCAAAACGTCAATGATGACATAGAAAACAAATGAAATAATCTTAATATTATTGTCAGTCAATTCAGAAACCCAATCATATATGTATTGATTAAAATAGATACAGGACTAATTTTTAATTTTAGTTTTTTAATTAAGATTTTAAATCTGAGTACCAGCAGAAGGAAAACTCTAGCCACCACAACAAGGTTTCATTTAGACATAAACAAACAACAAATAACATTCACACTTTTTAGCTGTTTTTTAAATTATTACATATTTTGGTATTAAAAAATTTTTAAATATTTTTTACAAAATGACCATAGAATACGGTTTCATGAAAACAGAAATTACTAATTCGCCTACAATGTTAGCGCATGTTTTGCAACAAACCCGAATTTCCGTTCTTTAGAGTTTAGAAACGTTAAAATATCAGTGTAAATACACTACAAATTGCAGTATAATTATTTACTGAATATTCTATTATATCTTATATAAAATATATAATACATAATATTACAGATGCTCCGTTTCTAAAAATTTTCCTAATATTGTTCTTATTTAAGGTTTTGTGTTAAGTAACCTAATAATACATCCCCTAATGAATTTACAATTCGTTATAATACTTGCATTATACATACATAGAAGAGGTCACAAAAGTATAATCTATTATTTAGATTCGAAAATAATTGTAGATCTCTTCTAGCCATTTTTGACCAAATGTTTCTAGTTTCTATATCTGTCAGTACTTAAATATAGGATAAACAAATTCTATGGAGTCTTTATGGTTGTATTCTAGCAATTAGGTACTGCACAAGAACGATAAAGAATACAATAATAGATAATTTCTTGAATAACAAAGAATACTAAAAAATAAAAATATATAATAACACTGAATAGGTAAGCCAGACGTATTTTTATGTCGAAATGACATCAAATCAAAACAATAATGACAGCTTGCTTTTTTGCGCGCCAAAAAAAAAATTAAATTTTAAAGCAATGTTTGATACTAAAGCGATTTTATTTTTAAAAGATCAGAGGAAATAATTATTATCAAATAAACTATAGCATACACTTTTTAAAAACCGTATTGATACATGATACATGTATAGGTGTCAAATTAAAAAAAAAAAAAGTAAATGAGGAAGGTAATAAACACAGATAAAAGAGTGAACAGAAATCAGTCGTCGAGGCAAAAAAGAAAAAGAAAAATCAACTTTTTCACTCAATGTAAAAAGATTTGTTCCGTTTTGCATAAATTTTTATACTCATCCGCTTTAGAATCATTAAAATTTACATTAAGAAATTACAAGTAATAATATCAATTCAGGATGCAAATTTATTCATGATTCGCCATCAAAAGTTAAAAGTTTGCGGAAATTCATTATTAAAAAGGAAATTAAATAACATGAGTTAGGCTAAGATGAATTTGAATCATTTTAGAAAATGGAACCTTCAATTAAATTAAAAAAATTATTTGAGGGAATACATTATTTAAAATAACAGCATTATTAAAATAAAACTATTACTTATACTACTTTCACGTACCTATAACTGAAATATATATTGGGTTGTAAAATAAGTTCGTAGCGTTTTTTAATATTTCAATTTAATCCTCTCTTTGTTTATAAAATCATGGTCAATAATGTTTACATATTCTAAAAAAGGATTAGTTAACGTGCTTTTATGCATCAGTTTCAACCGAGATTCCTTATTTTTAAGTGGTATTTTGCTTGCTCAAAATGGAAGAGAAAAAAATTTATTTTCGTCATTCAATAATTTTTTATTTCCGAAAAGAAAAATCCGGTGCACAGACTGTTAATAAAATTTGCAGAATGTATGGCGATGATGCCTTTGGAGAAAACACAGTCCTTAAGTGGTTTGTTCAGTTCAGAACTGGAAATTTTGACTTGGAAGACGCAAAGCGCCCGGGTCGTCCTTCAACTGTTGATGATGACCAAATTCAAGCATTGGTCACAGACAACCCTCACTCTACGACACGGGATATCAATGAAACACTTAAATTAAAGCCAGCGGTTGAGCAAAGGCGTCCAGCATTGGCTAACCGCGAAGGCATAGTTTTCCATCACGATAACGCCCGTCCTCACCTGTCTTTGCAGACCCGGCAGAAATTATTGGAGTTTGGTTAGGATGTGATCCCCCCTAAACTATTTACCAGACCTTGTCTCAACAGATTTTCACTTATTTCGGGCCCTTCAAGGCTCTCTTAACGGGAATTAAGAAATAACATGTAATACATAAAAATGGATCATGTATAATTGATTAAAAATATTTACAACATTTGAAGTATTTAGTGAAATCACCAGTAAAAATCGCTACGAACTTATTTTAAAACCTAATAGTATTTGAAAGTATTGCTATTATAAAAAATTCTAAAATAGGAACCTCGATCATGTACAAAAAGATAAGTAAATCTATGATTGTTAACGTATAGTAGAGAATATTAACGTATAGAAGGGTATAATTAACGTAGTTAAGAGTAACAGATCTACTAATTACAAGTCTGCTAATTATTTAATTAAACAGACAATAAGGGTTTGAGAGAAACAATATCTCTGAGGCATAGAATTCTAAGAAGTAGTAAGAAGGAGAAATTATTTTAGCAATAAAATATCAATTTGAAAGCAGGAAAAAAACTATTAGAGAGTACAGACTACGCTATAGAGACATGTAACGGGTGATTCTGAAACTACGAAAAATTAAGGAAACCTAAATTTAACCTAAAAAAATTTAAGTTAGTTAAATTGAAATTTAAAGAAAAAAAGGTGACTTAGGAATCGCGGAAAGAACTTAGACTTCTGATAATACAATAATGTATTAAAATTGTATAATAATGATGTTTTACAAGAATTCAATTTTTATTTACATTATTTTCTTATCTAATTATAATTATGTGTAATGTTTTATTTAATTGTACAATTAATTCGTGAAATTATAATAAACATTATTATTCGTATAATTAGTAGATGCAGTTATGATTGGCTTGTGATAGCTAAAATTAAAAAAATTGGCAGCGTTGGGACTGGCCGACAGAGGTGAATTAGGAAAAAAAATAATGTATTAACATTTTATTAGTAACCGTCATGGGTTTCCTCTTATCGTTAAGGACAGAAAATATAATTAGTTTCAGAATAATAATAAGAAAATCCAGCCATTAGCCATTACCTAAGTCAATTCTAACAGGGAAACTTTTTAAATTGTAATGATAGTTAGATAGATAGCATTATCAGATAGTTAAGGTTCTCCTGTTATCCCATTATAATATAAGAATTATCTTCTTAAAATTGACTAGCGTTACTCACTGCCCTCACCATTTCATCTCGAAATCGATTTACTTCCATATAATTATTTATTTCTTGAGGCGTAGAACTTTGGTAAATAGGTTTCCCTTAAAAATGTAAACATGTCATTGAATATTTTCTAAATGTATTCTATATACTGCGTAAATTGTTGTGCCAAGATTATTGCGTCAAGATAATAATAATTAGCATAGATTTAGCCATTTCCTAAGTCTGCTAGGAAATCTTTTTATATTGTATTAGTAGAGTAGCAGCTTACAGGAGCTTACTCAAATAATTAAAATGTAGCTGTGAATATTTTGGTTACTGATCAGAAAAAAAAAGTTTTTATTTCCGTTATTAGTGATTTCTTCCTTGTCCCAAGTAACACCTAACAATTTGTGTCAGAAGCGGGATTTTGGATAAGAATAAAGACAAAAAAAAAATTTTTTTTCATTTAAGATAGAAAGAAAACTTTATTGAAATGGGATGTGCTTGTTAGAAACAAGAGGTGAGGGACAATTTATGCAACCAGGCAGAGAAAATAAAAGATTAGTACCACCGATGAAATAAAATTTGGCCAGGATGAAATGAAAGAAAGTCTGATATTCAAGTTCGAGAACATAAAAAAGGACTTCAAAAGTAGAAAGAAGCAGGACCGAAATGTAGAAAACATCCTGGAAGTTCTTGACTTGATATGGAACAGCGAATAAGAAACATATGGACGATATGAAGTTTGGGACGAAGTAAAACGTTATGCTGGGAGTGCACTTCCTGGGACAGGATGTCAAAACAGTCAAGGCCGAAGAATCCATCAATCTCGACGGGAAACTGGAATGGCCAGGTAGAAACGATTTCCCTAATAGTTTTATAACTGTTCTGTGGAGCATGTAGGTCGACTTCAGCGAGAAACATCACGATTTCAACCATTTTTACAAATATAAGGAAGATAAGGAAAACTCTATTAATGTGGATAGCTATTCAAGCAAAAGAGAGAAGGATAAAGAGGTAGAATAGGAATACAGGGATAGAATGGATAGACGGAGAGACGATGATAGAAGAAGGACAGTCTATAGAGATGCTGACGATTACAGATAAACACAAATAAAGAAAGGTGATTACTTGTCGCAGAGAAAATGACAACTTGAGAGAAAGAGGGAAAAAAGATCGAGATAAAAAGGGAAGATACTTAATAGAAGCAAGATGACGTGAAGGAGAGAGAAAGTATAAGAGCAGACGTGAAGAACGTCGTAGAAAGGATGAAGAAAGATGCGATGCTGAAAAAACATAATGCAGCTGATAATTTTTTTTTTCAAAATTGAAAATCGGAAAGTAGTAGAAGCATGGAAGTACAAGAGACTAAAGAAGAATCAAAATAAGATTCCTCTTGGTATTATAGGGAGTATACAGATAAGATTGATTCCAAAATGAAGGATGTAAGATGGTTCTCTTGGTATCAAACACTTTTAAGAACGGGCAGTGTAACGAGATTATCTGGTCGATAGATAATAATTGAAATAATCGATGAATCGAACAGATGTTTTGGTGGGTAAAAAGGTTACGTTAGGGCAGTTAAAGTATTGTGAATATTTTCGTTATTTTGCAATAAAATAATTGTTCCTGTCTCTCTTCTTCATGGTTTTCTTCTAGTTCCAGGTGAGAGCCAACAATATACATATACCAAACAAAGAGAGGGGAAAAAATATCTTTTGTTAACAGTTTTTGATTTTCTCTATTAACTAAAACTATAAATGAAATACAGAAACACCTTGTTAAGGATGGTGGTAGCCCGGGAGCTGTCTAAACTTCGACAGGGGCAGGAGATAAGGGTAGGTGAGTACAAACATTTACATAGGCATTGAGCTACGTGTTGATGAAAGTTCTCTCTCGAGAATATATCCCACCCCTCGTGTACGGACAGCAGTTATGAATATGCTTACCCAATTAAAAATGTGTAAGCAAATCCTTTTTTTTTTTTAAAGTAGGCATAGGTACGAATTACGAAGTTTATCCCAAGAATATTTTTTTATTTAGCACAATGTCATCTATCTATTCTTATGATTTTCAATATGTTACAACTTTTATTTATTTCTTTTGCATTAAAAAAAAAAAAAAAAAACCGCCTACTACAAAATGAACAGAAAGGGGCAAGTTGTGCTCTTCAGGCTCAGAACGAGCCAAAACATGATGAGGGCACACCACTAAAAAAGTCTGGCATTAGAGAAAACTCTCTCTGTGGATGGAGAACTGGAGACCAGGCTGCAGCGCACATTCTACAGACGTGCCCTCAGCTAGAAAACATCATAGAAGCGGATCTGGTAAACACTACCGACTTGGCGACCAAGCTCCACGGAGGCCCGGAGGATCTCAGGATCATTCAGTTTACAATTTTACTCCCGGACATCACCATTTGAGGGAAGATCGAGGAAGAAGAAGAATTTCAGAATTCAATTTCCTAAAAGAAGCTGTAAAGAACCCACATGTGCCAGATTCCCACGGGAAATAGAATTCTAGAAAAGCACTTCTTAATTGAGGGTTCATCAAAGCTGATAGCCGATTTAGTTTTCTTAGCCGGTTGAGGAAACTCAAATCACGATGACGAATTCTTACAAAAAATTGAATTATAAAACGATTTTTTTCTATAGGTTTTCAATTTTCTTTACTGTAAACATGCAAATCGTCGAAACCAGTAAAAATTGTTTTTTTGTTCATCACGCCCTTACGGATCAAAAAATGTACAATATGTATTCGTCTTAGTAATTATAATATGTATTCGTCTTAGTAATTATAATATGTATTCGTCTTAGTAATTATAATATGTAACTAATATTACTTATATTGCACTTGTAACCAACATACATGCAATACAATGTATACTTTCAATACTCTTTACTATCCCGGTCAAAAGTTTTTGTGCTTATTTCTACTGAATAATAATGTTTCACCAACATACATTTACTACTTGAATACAAGATACACTTTTCGGTCTCCCTAGAAGAAGTTTTTTAGAAGACATTGGGAAACCCATTGGAAAGCCATTTTCTCAAACCCAGATCGCCCCCTGATGTGAAAACTCTCATCAATCACTTATGAACTCATGATAAGACCTGCTCTCCTCTCCTCTCTCCTCTGATCGCTTCTATTAAGAGTCCTGAACCCGAAATATTTCCTACCCATCTGTAGAACTTCCATGCTATTCTAGAAACTATCATATATTATAATACTACTTATTTGTTTTCAATATTTTCGTTAAAAGTGATGTGGTGTTTTAAATGTTGATTATATTAAGATTTTTAATAAGTTACTGAAGCTGTGTTGGTATTATTATGCTATATAAAATGAAAAAAAAATCAATTAAGGGCTAGTTTTATCAATTTCCGGTAAAACTAAGATTTGTGTAATTTATATTTGTTCAAGAGTTCAGTAAAACTTTGGTAACCTAGCGACCTGTTTCTGGTCTACAGTTTTGTTAATCAGGTTAACAAGGTTACCTGAAACTAAGACAACTGACCCCGCGATTCTTATCGCTAATGTTAGCAATTTTTGGTACAAATAAATTTAAATTCAATAGTCAAAATGGCCGAAAATAATTAATTTTTCGACCACTGAAAAAAGATTTGATCGAGTACGGAATACTTTTTTTTTCATTATTGCCTGAACAACAAATTCTTTGAAGTCATCCCCAAAATCTATTTAATATTGAATAATAAAAAAGACAATAAAATAGTTTATAATAAATATAAAAAATATTTGGAGTACGTTAGATTCCACCAGTTGATCGCAAAGTCCACCCCAACAGATATTAAGAGTTATTTTGACTATTTTAAATTAAAGTTGTATTATTTTATATACTTTTGCTAAAGAAAAAACAATGTTAATAAAAAATTTTAATTTGGTTTCACTTATTCCTAAACATTTCGAATTTTCCTGAAAAAACGAATTTTCCTGAAGTGGTGCTAAAACTTTTGACCAGGAATGTAAATGTTTTTATTACAGTTTGGAATAATTTTGAATATATTTTACAAGAGTAACAAATGACAAGATAAATATTTTTCTTCTGTTTTATAAAATGTTATCCTATATTGTTAAGTACATAAAGATATTACCTGTGAAGCCCTATGTGTTATTCAAAAAGACAGCAATATGTTGATGTTAATAACCTAAATCAATGAACAACTAATACAAGAAAATAAATAGTGCATTGTATGACTTCAATTCTATTTTTGGTTCGATTTCTAAAAACAAAGAGGCAATGAACAAAGAAAAGGAAGGGACAGTAGGGCGTTGAGGAAACGGTAAAACTTTGCGGACAGGCTGGAGAGGGGTCACTGGAACGTGGTCAAATAACTGAAGTGTTCCCTGGAAACGAAGTAGATTCGTTCTTCTTTATCGTGTCTCGGCAGACCTCTGCTCCATCTTTCTCTCTCTATTTACAAAAGACAAAAATAAAACTAAATATATAGTTTTAATTTTATCCTTTCTACCGTATTAAAAACAATATATATATTATATTTTATGATAAGCTTAGCCACGAAGTTTTAATATATTATAATTATGATCACATTTATCCTTTAAAAAAAAAAAATCGTCGAAATTTTAGTCATTAATTTCCGAACATATTATGAAAATAACCTACAGGAAAAATAAACGCTAAATACAATAATAAAGACAAAACAGGCGAGTGTTTTCTTATTACAATGATAACAATAAATTATGCATTTGCTATATTAAAAGTCACTAGAATATATTTAATCAACTACAAACTCATTTTCTCACACCTCAAATACGACTTTACCTAGTAGAGTTCAATTTGTACTATTTCGTACATCTTAAAATTGTTTACTACCACAAGATAACGAACTTAATCGACTTAAGCTTGCCAAAAAACGAATAGATCAGCCACAATAATTGAATCAAATGTTTAATTATATCAATGTATTACCAAAACCACCTTTCACCGGCGCAATGGATCCTCTATTTTGCAACACAATAATCTATTGCGGGAATAATGTACTGAAGCGCCGTTACATCTTCAGGAAATGAAAGTTTTTCTAAATAAACTTTTAGAATAAATTAAAAAAACAGATAACACTGATTACTTAAATTCAGTTATTATATCAGAGAGATTGTTATATCAGAGAGCAATAAATTAAATTTGATTTAACTTGGATTTCAAATAATAATGTTTTTCATATCATTATAATATAAAAGCGGATAATAGAAATAGCATGATCAGTATGGTGAGGATGAATCCACAATCAGATAAACCACGCCAAAACTTAAAAAAAAAATACAACTCTTTGCACAAAAACAAATATTATTTTATGGATTTCCCCTCCTCACTAAATTAGAGGAAAAAGCTGACAAAGAAAACAGGTGGTCGTCAAATGAAATCCTAAGATCCCAACCTGATTTCACAAAGTGGTCACGAAATAATAAAAAAAAAAAAAAAAAAGTAATATCGAAAAGAAAATCCTGCTCTGAAAACAAGAGACTTCACACAGAAGAAAGAAACAGCTGGAAGAGTAGCGATGTCAGTGAGGGGGGAATCGACCTATCTCCTACCTAATGCATTCCATTTCTTTAATTTTGTTTCAATTTCTCGGATACAGATGGTCCATTTCATTTCCTTAGAAAGACTTGGCTCTTTTTTTTTTCTCAGAAAATAAAAATATTTAAAATATGTAGATAAAATCATTTCCTAAAAATAAAGAATTTTGTATTGTTAGATATTTACGAAGAAAAAAACAACCAAATCTGAATTCAGAAAGGAACGGGGAACACGTTCGCTAAACTTTTTCCACCAAAATTCGGGGATAATCTTATCTCATCATAAAAATATTTATTTAAAACGGAAAGAGGAGACTTAAGTGAAAATATTGGTTAAATTGAGCGACATTGAAAGGGGCTAGAATTGGAAACGGCGTAATTTTTTTTTCTCACTCGCCTTTTATTATTATCTGAAGCAAGCAATACATAACTCTAATATAAATATGTAGGCTTCAATACATAGAACCTTGAGTTTCCTAAAGGGCATTTTCCTTGCCACACCCACCTACTGTGATATCGTTATTTATCTTACCTTTAAAACAGATAACAGCTAGCGAATAGAGTTGATCGATGTACGACTAGACCCCCCTCTTTTTTTCTTACCTCCTTTATTATAAATGACAGTATTAATACATAATTAAGTATATACAAACCTGTCTAGAACCCCATTTTGGCGATGATATTTTCTCATCATTGCAACATTTATTTAAAACGGGAAAAGGAAGCTTAAGTTAAAATATAAATCGACCAACATTGAAAAAGTGACTAAAAATAGAAAACTGCGTAAATAATATAGTTCATGACAAGTAGCTGTTATATTTGTTTTGTGTTTCTTTGTTTTTTTAGACGCTTTATCTGAACGTGGTTCTAAAAAGTAAACCTTAGTGAAATAGTTCATAACGGTTGTAAACCCAGAACTGTTCCAGGACATTCGTCTCATCCCTATTTTAACCAATAACCAAGGGGAGTGCAGTGTCAGCCTAATGTCAACTGTTCAAAATAGCTGTCACTGTGTCATATCTTTGAGGAGTGTCCCCGGTACAGTAGGATAATGGAAGTGGTGTACCTAGATAATTCTCCAGGTTGTGAGGCCATACTACTATATAAACTTGACTATCAATATGATTTTAATGTAATAAACTTATTATTTACTTTATTACATAATAATTTATTTCATTTACCACATTTTGTTTTAAATATTTGTAAATTCGTCAGTAGTTTTATTTAAATCCTCTTAGTACTGATGAGGGCAACAGTAACCCGTAGCAGTTTCCACCCTTAAAATTAAATAACTAAGACTCGTAGTTTTAGCTAATTTTAGAAAGTAACTTGATATAAGAATTTTTTTCATACATTACTTGCAATTAGTAAATGTTTTAAAGGTAACAAAATCCTGCATCTTATCATGATATGTCAAGACGGGGCGGGAAGCTAATATTCCCTCTTATTATTTTAGATTTTATATCATTGAAAGATTGTGACGTCGTCGATATAAGTCAATGTTTTAAAGGTAAGATAGGAAAGACTATCGAAGGGAGGAACGCGCTTGTTCACGCCAATTTTTAATTATAGCTAATTTTACAATATCAACTGATATAAGCAATTTCGAGGACTGTTCCTCTGACTATAAGAAATTTAAAACTGACAAAAGACCCCCCTCCTCCTGAAAAAATGGCAAATCACCACTACGACCAGCGGAGCGGTCCCTCCCCTTCAGCTGGAACTGACATTTTTATCTTGAAGTTCAAGTTCAACTATGGCAACAAATGGGCACAATTGTTTGTGTGTGTGTTTTTAATGGAAAATCTTTATTGCATTTCGGATTTTGTTTATTTACAAAGCTTAATAGTGTAATGGAATCAACTAGATTCATGTTAAAGTAAATCTAGAACCACAAAAAGCTTCCTTACCATCAGACAAAGTGAGAAAGGAAGACAAAGTAGCGAGGACGCTGTTCCTGAGTAGCCAATCCCATATCAGAAG
>NW_027113188.1:347915-373419 GCF_000696795.3 Halyomorpha halys | reverse complement strand
ATCGACGCCTTTTGTTTCGCGAGCTATAGAAGAAGGCTCTATACTTTCATGGCCATCAGTCAACGCCACATCTTGTCCATTGTCTTTTCCAACCTACTATCAATAAATTATTTTTTTCGTCAGTCACACAAAAGGATTTTTATAAATCTAACAAACTTTTAAAATTGCTGAAACACTTTTTTCTAGAGCCATTTTATTGATTACTGCTTACAAAGTAATATAGGTCCATAATTGATAAATAGTACATGTTAATGAGCTCAGAAGACTATAACTAGGTGTTCCTGCGACTCCAGTTCTTAGAAAGATTATATCTAACTCATAGTAAACCTAAAAACTAGAAATCGATGTTCATATATATCTCTAAAATTCGAAAAAATAAAATCGACCTCCCTTCAACTTCGAACTTCAAGTACAAAAGCCTTCCACTAGACTCTCAGTGAACTATAAAATAGAGTCTTGAATTTCTAGAGCAGCGGTTCCCAACCGGTGGTCAGCGGATCGTGGGGGAAAGGTGGGCGAGAATTTTAAGGGTGGGTCCGGCTCCATAAATTTGTTGAGAAATTATTGTCAGAACTGTTTAATTGAATTAAAATTGATTTTATTTATTTTCAATTTAGCTATTTATTTTTAACTTGTTTATTAAGAGTGGATAGCTCATTGGTAAGGCAATGGACTACTAACTCCAAGGACACGGGTTCGAATCCGGCTGTGGTAGATAATTATCAAACGTTAGCTGTGGCCATTGAGTCAGCCCTGTTGAGTTGCCCTGGTTTGGGGGCCATCTAGTATCCAGTGTCCACCCAGCCAACCTTAATTGGGTACCTTCAAATCTGGTGTTCGAGTGTGATTCTGATCAAATCACCTCCTTCACAACCACTGGTCAAGAAACAGTACTTCCTTACTAAGTACTGCACCCCTGACCCTTCCTGGATTGTAGCGGTACAGATTCAATTTTAATTTATTAACTAGTTTATTAGTTTTTAACCTATTTTTTTAGTGTCAACATTATTACCTATTGTTATTCTATATTAATTCGTTTCTACATTTTCATTTACTTACGTTTTCTTATTTTTTCATTAGATGCACTTATTAAAATTATGAATTAGGAATTAGTCCATAAATTAAAATAAAACATATGCAGTCAACTTAATATTTGAGACATATCTCCAGTAAAAAGGAATATGAGATATATTACAGTGATATCTGGAGGAAACAATGAAAAAGGAAAAAAAATAAAAAGAAATACAAACTTGATGTAATTTAGTAATAAAAAAACTTTTGTTGTAAATATTGTACAAATGCATATCATTTATTTTTTTTTTTTATATTGTCTGTTAAGATAGATTAGTAAGCTATGTATTAAAGTAAACCACTGTATTAGGGCAGCATTGATTTCTGTCTATAAAGAATATCTATCTTCTTCGGAATACATTTTAAGCAACCCTATTTTCAAATATTTTCTAGAAAGGAAACCCCTTTTTCGAAGTTAGGAATAGGATAGGGTCGCGCAAAGTTCGATTTCAGGTTAGTGGGACCCAGACTTCAAAAAATCGGAAACCACTGTTCAAGAATAAGTTGTGAGGATAGAGTATAATAAAAGAGATATGATAAAAGAAGAGACACACAAAAAAGTAAATAAATATTACAGCACTAGGAGTATAAATATGGAATTAAGAGGTGTGAATCACCCTAAGTACATTTAATGACTATAAAAAAGCTAAGTTGCCAGGGGAATCGCAGAAGGGTCATGTTAAAATATACAAAGAAAAGAATACCCAAAGAATGCTGGGGGAGGGTTATTCTCTCAGGACCCATATGATATTTATTATCCTTTGCTTAACGAAAAATATTTCAGTAAATTATAAATAAAAACATAATATTCACATTATGATAAACAAAGCTACACGTAACTAAGGAAAACTTTGAAACTACAAATTTATCACTAATTGCATTTATTCTTAAAGGATTAATGCAAAGGAAATTTTTTATCAAATATTAACTAGGTAAGGCTATTGTAAAATAAACAAAAGTTTGAAAACAATATAATTTTATTCGTATATATTAAAAAATAAATAACATTCGTGTCTTTCCTAGTAGCATGGTCGACATAGTAACCTTCTACAAAATTCGGGCACTTTAAGCATTAAATTGCTCTGGCAGATAATCAATCCCAACTCTGCTGAGAAGGACCTCAACTGGAAACAGATGTCAGGGGTTTACCGATCCCTTCAGCTAAAGATTATTTTATATTTTTAGTACATTATTTATTTTATATATATATTTTTTTTTATATTGATCGAAAAAAGTACTAAATTATAATTTCTATTTGAAAATAAAATTTATGAAATTAGGTAGCAAAGTAATAAAATTTTATTTTTGAGTTTGTCTATTATTACAATATCAACATACAGGACAAAAATTATAAATATTAATATTCTGGATAAAACCTTACATAGTTTTTATTTTATTTTTTTATTATTTAAAAAACTGATGTTTAATGCTAATTTACTAAAGAGTTTATTAACAAGCATTTTACTGTAAATAAAGAAACATAAAAACAACAACCAAAAACATACTAGAAAACAAAATATTTTGGACTGTAAGGATTGGATTCGATGGTTTAGTGGAGCACCATAGCCCAACTCCGTATGTCCAGATAGGCCTTATAACAGTCATGTAGATCAGTCTTTTGTAATGAATTGGAAGTTTGGACCGTTTGTCTAGTAAATGTTGTAGGACCTAATTTAAAATATATTAACCTAAGCTAACTATATTGTCCAAGTTTAATAATTTTTCATATTGCAGGCTACAAAGTCCAAATTGAGTATCTTTAGCTTTTGCTAGTTAAATACATAATAATCCATACAAATACAAAATAATCCTACAATTATTTATAATATTACTGTTGAAATCATTGTAATCAATTTTTCTCTTGGTGCTTTGAAGGCTATCTGGAAAACTATCGTATTTTTATTATTTATTTAATACCAGATCGCTCTGGTAGGTCTTACATGTTTAATGTTTATTAATAATTGATTGTGGGGGAGGGTATAGTCTCATACAAAAGAAACCCCTATGTACAAACAGACACCCCATGTAACGATGTACAACGTTATAAATTAAAAAAATAAGTAGATTAATACAATAATTCTTAATAAAAGATAAAAGTAAAGTAATAACAAAAGCAACAACGGCATTTATGGATTTAAGAAAATAAATAATTGACTTCTAATGGAAGAAAAAGATGAAGAGAAAAAAAAATAAGCTAAAATAAAATTTGAGAGTGACAATAACAGAAATGATAAATATAGAATTTATAACAGGATGTTCTGCAGCAGCCTGGACTCCAGTCTTCGGGTTGTGGTTGAGTATTCCAGCTGTAAATCACTTCTCCTTTAACTGTTGGTAACTGAAAATGGAACTCAGGAACCTTTTTTTGATATAATCCTCTATTTTCTTTAATTATAATTCCCGATGGAATTGGCTGTTTCTTACAAACCAAGGAGCGTCCACTGCAATTCTTACGCCTTTATTTTGAAAAGATTGTAATTTTTTCCTTTTCGTAAAGGATGGCGCTCCCTATACATCTGCAGTGGCCTGAGAATTAATTTAAAAATAAGAATAGGTGTTCCTGGTTTTAATTTGGATTTTATATTTAGGATAGGATCTAGCATTGCAAACCTTGCGTAGGTTTGAGTTAGTTTGATGTATATATGGTGGAAAACTGTCATCTTGGATCCCACTTCACCTTTTTCAGGTTACTAACATTTGTTTAAGACGGGCTTCAAAGGACTAGAAGAAGAATTTATGACAATGTTTCATCAGCCACCGATAGCGCGTGTTCGTCTCATTAATAATAACGCTGGCCACTAAAAAAAGACGAAATAAAAAAAATGGATAAAATACCCACTCTGATATAAACACCAAGCTGACTTGCAATCTACATTTTTTAAACGATCACAAATTCTTTTATTTACAAAAAAAAAAATAATTCACCAAGTAAACAGGCTTTTATAATCAGGTCTGTTGATTATATTACAGAGATTATCCCTGGAACAATAATTTAGTATTTTCCGAGATAACAAATAATTAATTCCAGTTTACTTAACCCCTTTTGTCCGCTCTAACAATAAAAGGGTGGAAGAGAGAATATATTTTTAATAAACCTAGAACGCGTATAATCCTCGCAGCTTTACGGACACTATATGAAGACAGATGAAAGTTCAGGTAATGTTAATTTAAGAATGTGAAAATGCTCACAAGTTATGTGAAGGAAGAGTGTGAATTATAGAGGTGGTCGGCCATGTTCCTGTTTAATCGCTCTCTCGGAAGGACTAACTTTTCACCTGGCCTAATGGACATTTTTCATTTTCATTGTTTTCCTCTATTGTTATATTTTCATTTTCTCTGTACAGCCTTTGCAATTTATATGTTGCTTCGCTCTGGGTATTGCAATTTATATATAGGGGTAGAATAGTACTAATATTGAAATAATTATAACTTTTAATTTATTCAATAAAATGAAATAGAATTAAATTTATATATCCTGCTCACAGAAACCGAAAAAGAGTAAGGATGTGGAATTAGGAAGTAAAATTCAGATTTGGGCGAAACAGTTGGAAGATATAAAGAGGGTGATGGGATCTATCGTAAATAACCTGTGGTTTTATAAATTCGTTATTTAAATATAAATAATAGACATGTATAAATAAAATAGTTAAAATATTAGATCACAAAGATTAAGTATTTAGGAGGAACGGAACGAATTTATTGTGAGTTCCTCTTGTTTGGCTTTAGCACACTTTCGGCCTCCACTGGCTTATTACCAGTGACGCAGCGAAAGGGCTGCACTGGTATCTCAAAGAACCATGCTCTACTCCTCATACGCAGGGGAGAAAGAGGGCTTGGGGATCTTCAGGTCGAGATAGTAAATATTCTATATTTCACTTAGTGGCAGATTGTAATACATAACAATAAATAAAGTAATTATCTACTAGTTCCTTTTGTGACTTGTGCACCCTATAACATGTCATGCCTTCTTAGAAAAGATATTCATCCTGTCTTTTACTTGATAGTAGCGAAATGGTCACTCGAAGACCTTACTTTTCAAGATTGCATTAGTCCAATTTACAACCACCTCAGTATTGTACTCTTTAATATATAGTTTGAGAATGTGCCGATGGTCTTGGCCCTAATTAGTTCAATTATCTGGAAACTTTAAAGAGTCTAGGAAGATTTTTTCAACTCCTAAATTGCTGACTCTATTTCTTCATTTTTATACTTTAGTTAATTCATTTATTAGTCAAATTCTTTCATAATTGAAACAGCAAAAGTAGATGCAAATCCTTCTACCAAGCTCCCATCCTATCTCCACTCTTTAGGCTTTGAATAAATGTGTCACACATAGGTCCAACTCAGATCTAGATTCTAAACGGGAGTTTAGTACACAAATTTGTACATAGTTTTTGTTAGTATGTATTTTGTAGTTTCTTGAATAAATTATTTAATCTCAAGTAGAGAAGAAGAAATAGTGACCATGCTAAATCAGCTTATGTACATAAGTGCCCAACATGGATTATCGTTGAACCTCATGAAGATAAAAACAATTACAAACTCACATGTCACCAAACTAAAAAGAGACATGTGCAATCTAGGGCAAAGGATTTCTTTTGAAGAAAGGCAGTGAACAGAAATTCTAACAAGGACAGCTATGACTTGACGGAAATATTGGAGCTTACGAATGATAATGAAGAACAACAACATCAGCCAACTTTTAAGAACATTGGCTTTCAATATTGCCTGTGATGACTTATAGATGCCAAACATGATCCCTCAACAAGTGCCATGAGAAAAAAAATTCAAAAATGCCGAAGAGCAATGGAAAGGAGCATACTAGGCATATGAAGAAGGAAATATACCGGGCTCAAAGATGTAATCAAGCACGTTAAGATTAAATGGAAATGGGCTGAGCATCTAATGAGGAAGAACGACGAAAACTGGGCTAAGAAACTAACAGAGAGGATCCCTTGGGTATGAAATGTAACCGAGGCAGGCAAAGGAGAAATGGGTAGACGAGATAAAGAAGGTTCTTCAACCTTTCCCTCCTCGAATACTGTGGTCACGAAAAGCCAAAGACAGAAAATACTGGAAGATGAAGATAAGGGAACTCTCAGTGAACCAAAGTAGGCATGTTCCCCGTTAAAGACTTTATATAGAAAAGGTAGATGTAAATATAAATGAAAATAACGTTATTATAAATGTATATACTGTGTATAAATAAAGTCTATCGCAATCCATACTGCTCTTTGAGTTCTGTATCTCGTATTACACTACTTATCACTGCGAAAAATTCAAACAATAATGTATATATATAATCAACCGTATAATTTCATATATGAAGAAGATGGCTTGGGTTGCAGTCAAAAAGAACCAAAATATTTATTATATGACGTTTCGCCCCACTTTAGAGCTTCATCAGGGCTGTTAAAGCTTTACAGACTTTCAATTTCCATTAAAATTCTGTAAAGCTATCATCTTGAACATCTCTGATGAAGCTTAACAAAGTGGGTCGAAACGTTGGAAAATAAATTGTTGACTTTTTTGACCGCACCCCTGACCATCATATTTAATATTTCGTTTACTTTCCGTTTCTAGGGATTCTCGAAATTCGAATAAAGAAATATCAACTTTGTTCTTACCAAGAATAAAACGGTGAGAAGATATGGTGCACGCACGCCACTCTCACATTTTCAAACTCTAAACTGCTATCTCTGTTTTTCCATTTTTATCCTTTAGGTAATTATCAAATTATTTCATATATAAGAAATTTTTTACTGTTAACAATGCAAAATGGTCAATTATGGAGTTAATGTAACCCTTTCCCCTGTTATTGTAATCCTTAGTAAAGATTACTGAAAAAGCAAAAAGTAAATATGGCGAATGACTCTATATTAAAGGCAATGTAACTTTAGTAATGACCGTTATTAAAAATAATATTGTGTATGAAATAATGCTGTTATTGCCCCCTCCTGTCCTCCTCTTTCTTAAAAGATGATCTTTTATGATCAGACGACTTGAGAATTTTTTTTTCGCAAAAAAAAAGATTGAAGATTAATTCAAATTAGTTGGAGACGTTGTTATGATTTATGGTAGGCCTCGCCTTCCCCACCCTCTGCTTCCTCCTCAACAGTCTTCTCATTGCCTTATTCTTCCATAGTCAGCAACAAACGTCTTATTTTTAAATTAATAAAATCTAATCAAACGTCATAATATTCACGTATCAAATTTGATCAAAAGCTTTGACTTAATTATTGAAAAATATATCCTTAGGCTTATATTAAAAATTCCTTACTGGAACAATCCTCGCTCGATTAATGCAATTCGATACATTAATTGTAGAGGAGAAATTTAGTAAAAATTTTGCTAAGAATACTAAATTTGTTAAATACTGTTTTGCAGCAGTACATTTTATCTACATAATGTTCACGAACCAGAACTGTTTATTCACGTAAACATTTTATTTCTTTAAAATATGAAAGAAATAAAAATAATAATTTTTATTCACATTGGAAGATTGAATTTTTTTTTACGTAAACATATCTCACGCATAATAAAAATGAAATCAATCTGTTACTTTTAATAGTATAAATTATATAGTAATGTAATGTAATGTAAAATATAATTTTGTAAATATGGATATTCAACTACAGTTTGTTAATAAAGGAATTAATAGCGGTGCTGTTTATAACAAAAGACTATCTACAGTGTCATATGTTCAAACAGACAGTGGACTTTGAGGCCTCTTAACAATTCCCAGTGCTTGTCGTATCATGTATCGCACTGTTTCTGCTTACCAGCGGTCTGCGATTCAGAGATGGGCAAAACTTAGCTATAGTTGAAACTAATAGCTAAAGTTGCCATGGATACGACCATTATTCATGAATGAACTAAATATTAATTAAATAAATATCGTATCCATGGCAATTTTAGCTATTAATTTTAACTAAAGCTAAGTTTTGCCCAACAGTGCTGCGATCTAAGTGATATTTGCCTTCATTCTCCTACAGCTATCATCAACACAACTTTCATCCTCAAAGTAAAGTTAGATAGACATCATTTGTTCTCATCCAGAAGCCATCATTAATTTATAATCGACCATAAAACAATTATGAAGAAAACCCCTCTTTTTGCTTTGTTTAGTTTAAAATATTTTTTTTATTATTTCTTCTGTTATAAAAGATTATAACTTATTTATACTATTGAAAATTGTATACATATGTACATATTTTCCTTTTTGTGCAATATTTTTATTATAATACAGAATTTCCTACGCCTTTTATTTTCTTTCATTTTCAATCTTTGAAATAAAGTTCCCCCAAACCAAGCAGAACCTGGTATTTTACTGGGTTAGTATATTTTATTAGAAATTAGATTCCGTGTAAAACCAACAATAAATTCCATCAATATGATTTACAAGAACCAAGACAGGAAAATCATTGTGCCATCAAAGAATACATTAGTGTAGAAAATCTTCCACAGTACCAATAGGAAAGCTGTACCTACTTATGTACATTGAGTATAATTCTTTAAAGAAATTCAAAATAATTTTATTTTTTTTATTTATCAATTTAGTATGTATCTCAGCTACTTTTAAGTCCATGAGTCAAAATTTAGTGAATAAAAATAAATTATTACGGAATTTATCTTTATCGAGGGATATTCAGTCCGATAAGATTAACAAAAATGTACAATTCAGGTTGTATTTCTCTGGTGGCGTTATGATAACTGAATTATATTACAACCAAAAAGGCTATGGGCCGTGTGTAGCCTAGGAAGTTTTTATTTACTTATTTATTGACATTTACATAAAAATACATCTAGTAAATTTGTAACTTTAATGTTGGATTATAATGATATCCTCGTAACTTAATCTCGTGTAAGTCTCAAAACAATTTATTTTTATTTTACAAATTCAACGTTTCGGCCAATTCGGCCATCCTCAGGTACAATACTCAATACAAATTTAGAACCACATCAATTTAATTTTTAAAAAACTTCATGCAGGCTGTTCTTCCCAGGTCAATAATTTCAGTCCAAAAGTACCCCATTCTGTCAATTCTTCACATTAAATTAAAACTTATAATCACTGTCAATTTAATAGGCGTGGGAGTGCCTAACCCACCCTTTGAAAACCTCGTCATGAGACGCGCTATGTATTTCCTATATTACATCGAACGAGGCCTTGAACCTCTATGGTCTGTCGCGCCAATAATAATAATCACAGTAAATTTAAACTATTATAATTTATCACAACAATACTTGTAACCTTTTTTTTATATAAGAAATCGTTAGCTTATGTCTAATTATCTATTTTGTCAATTCTTCACATTAAACTAAAACTTTTAATCACATTCAATTTACACTATTATATTTTATCACGACAATATTTGTAACCTTTTTTTTATTCAAATAATCAATCCTTGGCTTCTGTCTAATTACGGATTTTGTCAATTCTTCACATTAAGTTATAACCTTTAATCACAGTCAATTTACACTCTTATACTTTATCATAACAATACTTGTAACCTTTTTTTTTATATATAAGAAATCCTTAGCTTATGTCTTATTATCTATTTTGTCAATTCTTCACATTAAATTAAAACTTTTAATCACAGTCAATTTACACTATTATACTTTATTATAACCATTGTAACCTTCTCCACACTCAGTTCAGGCAAATAATTTATTTATTTCAACTTTATTTTGGCCACCATACTTTGGTTCATCAGATTCTCTGAACTTCTGTAAAACAAAATCTTGCTTTTATCAATATTTTAATAATAACAACTAAAGCTGAGAAAATTCAATGTGATTTGAATTCGGTTGAACATTAAAAAATATATATTCCAATTAAAAACTTATTCATAGCGATCAACTAAAATAAAATGCTGTCTGCCAGTAGTTTCAGAGCTCACACATGGAGAATTACAAAGGGCTTGAAGCTATCTCAAAAGAAGATTTTAAAAAAATAAGTCTGAGGAGCTTATGCCGAGCTAAGCCTATGTATGTTATGGCTTAGGTTGGCAGGCACTGATTATACTGTCATATTCATAAGGTTTTTTTCCTATTTAAACCCCCCCTTTAAAAAATATTTTATCACCTTAACCAACCCGTGCCACCCGTCTATCTCGAGCCATTGTTTTCCATTTTGCAGCAAATAACTCTGTTAGACATATCTTTAGTGGCTGTTTTTAATTTTCTTATCCAACATATAATTATTCTTACTGATATTAGGTGCGTTGCTCCAATATTTTTTTATATAAGGGCAAAGTCATAATTTTAACACGATTTAGCAAGTAGTAGCTTTTGTAAACAAAAATTAAACTTATATAGGTAAATATTAAGTATTATCATAAACCCGGATATAAAAACAATGTTAAAGCCTTAATGATGTTATAATCAATTAAGTATCAAAGCATTAAAACTTAGTAACAAAACTCAATAATAAATAATAATAATAGGATATTTTTTTCTTTCTTAAGATTTAAATTTAACAGGTCACATAAAATAGTAAGTAGAAAAGCATACAAAATCAAAATTTTATTTTATTTTTAAATTTTATTTAAAATTTGACAGTAAACTATCGTACACTTTACATTATTGTGGCAAAAGTGTTAGCAATTAACATGGTGTAACTTTTGGCTAGTACAGTCATGACAACATTCAATGTCACGATAATAACAGTCGAGACAGTAATGCAGTAGTGGTTCTAGTGTTATCGCTAGTACTATGAGTAATGTCAGTAGACTAACAGTCACATTACCTATCACGTATAACTGTCATATACATGGATTTGAACAGTGAACACATCAACCTTACCAAACGTAATGGCGGTAGGCAGGAAAACATTGTCCTTATATATGTCTCCAAAAACTTAAAATTGTATAACCAACAGACCCTAAAAACAATTCAAAAACAGACCCCATTAATTAATATTACTATGAACTTAAAATCTCTAAAAATACCATCCTAATCGAAAATTCCTATTTCCCCTTACCAAAGTTATCGGAGTCATCAATTTTGTTTCTTAACTTAATCTAAATAAAATATTTCGATGAAATAACTTATTTGCTTCGTTTAGACTTTCTTTCTTTCTCTTTTGGGCTCTCGGACTCCAACAAGAAGGTACTGATCCCGCCTCACATGTCACTACTTCCTTCACTAGCAGTCAATATATTTGTCAACATTTGAAAGATCCGAAATGGAAGGATAAAAAGTTAAGTAAATAAAAAAAAATTATTTCTTAGGTAAAAGTTGCAGAAGGTTTCGGATTGCAAATGAAGCAGCCAGCCGCTGAGCAATAAACCACAGCTGACGGAAAGGGGAGGGGGACGGACGATAAATTCCAAAAACAAACTCGAATAAAAGAGATAACGCCCCCCCCCCGTCCTCTTCCCTCCCCCCCACTTAGAGACATAACAAAGCTCCTTCACTGGCCGGGCCCCTTTTTTCAGCCCGGCAGTCTGCTTAGTAAACACTATCGGCCGTCGATGGCGTTTGTCCTTCTTTACGGCTCTGCATTGGGGGTCCAGGGGGTGCTTAAAGTCGAATTATTTCGAGCCAGAACCGAAACATATATTTAACTAGAATCGAATAGCATCGAAAAAAAATTCTTTATCGCTCAAATACAACAAGAAAAAAAAAGATTGATACCCATTAACCATTTTGATGAAACGCCAAACTTCAAATACTATTTCAAGCACACCATGTCTTTATTTAAAGGAGTTGATATTTCGCATGGCAGACACAGGACAGGTTTTTCATGTCTTCAGATAGTAATATTTCAAGGTCCTAAGAATCGCACTAGATGCCTTTGATGTTAATAAGAAACGCCCAATTACATCGCGAGTTACAACAAGAATAAATAAATGATTTCATCAAAATCCGGTTTATAAAATTCCAATTCAGTTACCATTAGATTAAAATGCAAAGGCTTACAACGTTGGAAATCCCCGGGCTAACGTAGAGGATGGTGCAATAAACTCTATATATAAATAAATCAGTACCAATACAAACCATTAGAGTCAGGGGTGCAGTACTTTGTAAGGAAGCACTGTTACTAGACTAATGGTGGTGCAAGGAGGTGATTTTTACCCACTTCTTGAGGCTGGATGGACAACGGAGGGCTTTTGAAATCCACAGGCTCACGGCTTCAGTATAACCTTTTTTTATGACCTCCTTTCTGGTCATTTCTGACCTGAATAAATAATTATTCAAAAAACTAATATAATCAACGAAATGTGAGCATGCTTTTTGAGTAACTCGCAACTTTTTTTATTTAATCTCCCTGCCAAGATATTTCTTGCTTCCGGGGTGCAGCAGACTCTCCACTGCCAACTGTTAATCATGTCATACTGGATGTTAGGGCTCCGAAAGAAATAGATTTAGTTTTCTGGTGTCACTCGCTCTGGAGGTGTGCCTCCTCCATTGTATTCCTTCCTCCAAGCTATTTAGTTGAACGTCCTTATGTTCTCTAAGATAGGGCAGGAGAGACGGGTCGAACCAGAGTAGGAAGGTCGAGGTTAATTCCGTGGTTCCACCTCGAATGCAGCCAGCCCAGACCGGATACGAAGTAGCTTCGCTGCAGTTACGAGGTTGCTAAGTTGATACCTCAACAACCTCACCCTCCCTCCACAACGACCTCTCATACACGACTTCCAAAAATGACCAAATAATGTTAGGTCTACTTTTTTTTAACATGTTTAAAATGAACATCTAGATAAATTAATGTACAATTAAAAGATTACATTTATTTTCAGATATTGTCGTCATTTTAACAACAGTTTCTACCACACTAATAATAAACTCTAGGACTCAATTCAAAATCCGAGTTTCATTCCATGATCGATTTATAATAAAACACATTTCGAGTCGACTAGGTAAATCAGAAAAATAATATTGATGATATAAGTGATGAAAATATAAATTTCACCTTTTAGATTATCCAATCCTTACATTCCAAAATCCTCAATGCACCTTACTTTGTCACAAATAAAATCATACATAAAGACTTTTATGTTCCATACGTAACAGATCTAGCCCGAACCAGATATCATTCCTTTCATTATATACTCCCTAATTACCCAAACCCAATAGTTTCTAACAACTGCTTCCTCATCCATTCCCGACAATACTCCGAGGCGCCTAAAAAGAAGATACCAAGAGACCTTCTAATGTGAATTGGTAGATTACAACCATTGGGTAGTTTCTCTAAACGCCTGTACCACTCTATTATAAACTTACATAAAATTTACTGGATGCATCATTATGTACAGCTGTAAATTTCAATAAAAATATAAAATTTTTATTTTTTTAACTAAAATAAAAAAATCTTTTGGACGACACAACAATACAAAACCGAATCACATAATGGGCGTTAGAGGGGAGGAGGGAAACTAAGTAGATTACCGTTTTAATTAACGCCAATAAACCTTATTTCGTGGAAAATAGAATATTCATCAGCACATGCTTAAAATCCTCGTTCAAGGTTTTAATTTAATCTGCATAACTATTGTTAATTCGGTTCTAATCAAAATGTTTACCTTTAAACGCCAGCATACTAACAATAGAGCTCTCTGAATAAAATGAAACTTTAACCACTTCAAACAAAACGTTGTTACTGTCAATCATTTCAAGAATATCTTCGAAGTTGACTGACTAAAGAGTTTTCGGAACATCAGTTAAAACTTAAAGAAATGGTAAGACAGATTCAACTGACGTCCTAAGTATCTAAAAACCCCATTGTATAGAACTTTTAACCGCTTATATCATAATTCTCCTTTGTTAATGCTAAGATTTGACTAGACGTTTCAACTTCTCTGAAAAGATAATTTTAACATTAATTATCATATCCTCTTGTAGTTCTAAATAATTTCTCATCACTAGCCTTAGCTAGATAAATATAATAATACATTGAAAAGCCAGTCACATATTTATATTCCATGGCACTCAAAAATGAAAGAAAAAGAAAAATATCTTAAAATATATAGACACTTTCTAATCCAGTATAAAAAAAGAAAACAATAATTCTTAAATCCCATAATCTAATTGAGGAGGTAGCTATATTGTGGCCATTTTTTCAGTCAAAAAATATCCATTATAAAAGATTGCTCTTTCTATAGAAGCAAAAAGTTATAACCCCGTTAGTTAGATTTCCTGCAAGATAGCAACAACTTAACTTGATTCGATAATAACTTAATTTAATTAACTTAATTTAGCGACAGTCTAATCTCACCTTTCAAGCTGTTTTTTTTATTTTAGCTACTTTTTTAAAGTTGCTAGATTTAACTAATTTTATGACATAAGTTATAATCTTCCGCAAAACTAAATTTCTTCGATAGTAATAGAGTATGTTGAAATTTAAAAAAAAAATTAATTTCAATGCCATTACTTATCAAAAAGTAAAGCACTAATGGTTAAGTGATATATAATTTATAATGATAAGAAGATAGTTGACCGTGGATAATGTATATGAGGTTTGAGTAAAAAACTTATTTATTAGTGCCAACGTTTCGGCCAGAATTTCTAGCCTTCATCAGAGCTGCTCGGAAATCTAAGGTTTGGATTTCCCATATCCTTGACACATTCCGATAGAAGTAGTAATATCTTCGTCAGAATAGCAGTTTTCGTAATTGCTTTATCTTTTCCAAAATATAATCACAAAATAAACTAAAATTTTTGCTAATTTTCTCTACTTTTAAAAAGTTATATATAATGTTTTTCGCATAGCAGACAGTTTTATAGATTTCCTAGAGTAGAACTATAATTTTCGAATAAAACATTGAATATTTTCGGATTTTTTTTTTAGAAGTTAAACTTCCTATAGTTTGCCGAAGTCGAAAATTAAGATTTTTAGAGTCAAATCAAACTCTAATTTCAGAAAATCGGAACTACTACTATATTCTATCGTGCCGTAAACATACCAGCCGGAATTTTATTATTCCACAAACTTTAAGATGGCAGACCTGTATTTTTTATTTCAGACCAGTGGAAATGATCGTATGCCTAAATCATGGTAATAAAGAAGTCTTTTTTTTTTTTTTTTTTTTTTTTTTTTTTTTTTTTTTTTTTGAAGGACTTATGGAATAATTGTTGTTTAACAGAGAATAAGTTGAACTTGTTGATAACCACAGAAGATAACTTGGGGTTATCGACAGGAGGTATTAGATTATACAGGATAACACTCGGTTATGCAAGATTCTATTGTTCTATCATGATATATATGATATATTATAGAAGGTAGGAGAAATGAACAAATCTGGAGAAACGCACAAATCGTTCATTGATTTCAGCCTCCATTGAAATTCAGGCTTTTTTTTATTCTGCAGACTTTAAGATGGCAAAAATGTATTTTTCATTTCAGCATAGTAAACATGGTATTATGCCAAAGCCAGGGTATTAAATAAATTTGTTTCAGGTAACCGAAAGCCAGGAATGGGGGATATCCCATTATGTAGGCACTACTAGCGCCATATGTCATCAACACCAAAAATTTACCTCCTCTAAGGCAGTATGCGGGAGAAAAAGACAGGCATGAGGGAGCCATCTTTTCTATGACCAGGTACTCTTTTCTTTTCGCTAATTCAGTGAAAACTATAAGTGAGTGTGCCCCCCGGCAGCCGAGAAGGGAAATAGAGGGACGCAGAGGAGAAGTAAAAAAAGGATTAAGTCAACTTTCTTCTATACTTGATTCATAAAATCACATTCATCATTATCAACATACATATCTAGGGTTTTCATAGTCTCCTAATTAACTCTCTTTAACCATAAATATTTAATTTCGGCCACCACTACACTCCCTGCAAATTATCCAATAGATTTTTCTCTCTGTCAATTATGTTTTATTTTTCACTGCCTCATTTTCAATACCATTCACGTACAAAACTCAACCAGCCAGTGAAAAATGAAGTAAGGCCTGGCCTTAAGTTGAAGGTGCACTTCATACAGAATCACTTTTTTAATCTCGGAGTTACGAAATAATTCTTGTTTAACAAAGAACATGTTGAGCCTGTCGATAACTCCAGACAGATATGTGTTAGTTATCGACGATAAGTATTAAGTTCTACAAGATAGTAATCGATGGTATCTGAGAAGGTAAGAGGAAATGAACAAATCAGCAGAAACCCACAATACATAAAGTTTCAACGCCTCCTGTGAAATTCTCTACCACAGTTACGAGAATTCTCCCGCTTGATCCGAAAGACCGAAGAAGCTGTGAAGGTTGGCTTTAGATTGCAATAATAGCCGCATCGAGGACAATCTGAGGCAGCCTTTGACTGGAGTGCACTCTGCTGGAGTGGCTGGTGAAATATTGAAGCGTCCCTGGAGGCTAGGGCACGGTCCCTTCCAACCCTCTAATAAATATCTTTTCCGTCCCCTCCTTATCTATACCCTACGTTCAACAAGACGTTATCCCATCTCCTTTCATGATAACAATGGATCGCGTTATTTTATTGAAACTGTTTATTCTCTAATAGCTCACAAGACAACTAGAAAACATATTTCACAGCCATTAGGGCGATTACTTCAAAGAAAACTGTATTAGTGCATGTTATCCTGAAACTAAACTATAGCTTATAACATTACAGTACTTTCTTGATTACAGCATTTTCTTGATAAATCGGAGAGAACAAAGAAAAAGAGGAAAAAAATTTTCTTTAGACTAAAATTTGTTCTGGTATTCAGAGATCCCGGGTTTCGGAGCCACTTAAGTATCAGCGAAAGCAAAATGTCAAAAAAGAGAAGAAGGAATAAGATCCAACACGCTTGAACAGCTGTAACATACTGGCTTTATTGGGTACAGTACATCTCTTTATATACATGCGATCAGCTGATCCGTTTAGTCAGCTGACATCGAAGTGACAGCTGACTCGGACCGTAACTTATATACATATATATTTTTTTGTATATATATATATATATATTTTTTATTGCCTGAAGCTCATTCATAATGTGTCTAGACCATAGCTATCAATACTTATGGGTAAAACGAAAGTGTTTCGTGTAAGAATAAAAGGCTGTGGTAAAATATAACTGATAATCACGGAGGTAAAAGATACTATGTCACGTTTCAATAACTTCGTGGAAGGATACTTCCATATTCTATATATTTCACTATATATTGTATATTTATGTGTAAAATATATATTTAAAAAATTTTAAAATGTAATTAAAATTTAAAAGTATTATTACAATCTGCCACAAACTTGGACAATGAGTAATATTGCTAAATGAACACATTCATACCAAAGAGAAAAAAATAAAGTAAAATATAATAAAAATAAAAGTAAATAAATAAATTCTCTATAAGATATAAACAGAAAAATAAATAAATATAATGAACATAATCGAACAATGTAAAATAAATTATATACAATATTTACTATCTCGACCTGAGGATTCCCAAACTCACTCTATCCCCCACGTGTGAGGGATAGAGGAGGGCTCTCCGAGATCCCAGCGCAGCCCTCTCATCGCGTCACTGGTGATGAGCCAGTGGAGGCTGCGCTAAAGCCGTAATAATATATATATGATATTATTTACATGTACTTACTATATATACTATACTATATATATTTTACCAGATTGAGTATGTTTTTATTTTTAACGAAGAGTAGTAATTGTTTATTTGTTCATCATTTATAATTTATACTGTATTTACATGATTGGTTTTTATCTACTTTTCATTTTTATTTTGTTATTTTTTTCTAAAAATGGGAGCGCGGGTAGCCGCGGGGTAAAGTCTGTGGCTACTAACTTTAAGGATCCGAGTTCGAATCCGGCTGGGCAGAAAATTGTATTCTGTTACACTGTAGTCGTGAGTCAGCTCCTGCGGGTTCTGGAGTCCCCTGGGGTCCACCCAGCCTCTTGAATTGGGTATTCTTAATTGAGTAAAAATCTGGCGGTCGAGCATGATTCTAACCACATCACCTCCAACCGTTAATCTCGTTACAGTACTTTATTACAAAGTACTGAACCTCTGACCCTTCGGGTTGTAGCGGTACGGTAGAGTTATTTTTATTTTAGTTTTTTTTTTTCTAATCTTTTAGTTTCAAAGGAATTTTTTACTCATGTAGTTTTTCTTCAACTAATTTTCTATCAATTTTTTTATTTTTTAACTTTTCTGTATTTAATACTTACTCTTCTCTAAATAAAATTAGACTTGTAAATCCTTATACAATTGGTCTCGAACATATTATGAACATATCTGTTGGGTAAAAAAGTGTGTCCTTATGACATATTCCGCCTTACGTTCTACCTCTTCTTCCATTTTATTCAATGTCTTCCTTTCTTTTTTTCATCCTTCTACTTCCCATTCTTATATTCCCATAGTTTTCATTAGAAGTCTACTTTCCTTCGGCGGAAATATTTCTTACAAGATCCAAAACCAACATAATCTTGTTTCTTCTATGGTTGAAAGTATCTTCTTTTCAATCTCCACGACTTTTCAATTTTATTACATAGATATTTATTTTATTTTTTATCTTTACCATATTTTATATTATTTTAAACATATTTGTGACGCTCTGCCCTGATTATTTGACCATTCTGAAAGCACAATCTTCCTTACTGCAGTCACAATACTAAAATATAGTTTTATGCATACAGCACCAGGAAGTACATGTTGTAACTTATTATTTAAACATGTTCTTATTTGTTTTCGTCTCTTATTTTTAGCTGCTATTTAGTTGGTTATTATTTTTTTTTTTTTTGCTTTTAAGTCTAAAATAAATAAATTAATATTATACACAAATTCCTTACAAAAAAAAAATAAATCATTAAAAATAAATTGTAATCCTAAATTATCTTTTTATTAAAGCTTATTTTAAAATCTAGCAGAATAATTGTCACTCTTTCCATTTACCTTTTAAACTAACTAAGTTTAGACTGAGACTTTAATTGGTCCATTTTAATTCGTTTAGGCCTTAATATTCTAGCCGCTTTTCTGTGAAAATCCATTTCCGTTGCTAACAGCCTTTGGCCGGGCTTAGCAGAAATGACCCGAATCATATGTCGTTTTAACCGTTTTTGTGGTTTAAGAAGCATAAACTTATAATAACCAATGTATTAAAGGCCGCTAAGTCCTGTAAACGTTGAATTTAACACACTTTTGGACAAACATATTTTTTAGCTAGTTTATAACAACCTTAATCGTGGAAATTTGAGATGAATATGGTCGACCAGCTTAACATAATGCGGT
This sequence comes from Halyomorpha halys, assembly GCF_000696795.3. NCBI lineage: Eukaryota > Metazoa > Arthropoda > Insecta > Hemiptera > Pentatomidae > Halyomorpha > Halyomorpha halys. Next base: position 354,161 of record NW_027113188.1, on the reverse strand, counting down.
ACATCTGACCGATGCAGTGATCCCCATCTATTTGCTATGGAAGGATTATCAAACCAATATATTACAGCATGGGGATTGGTGATGTATGGGATTTATGTTCAAAGCAGAGTTAATCCTTTTAAAAGTTTCAACTACCATTGTATCAAATTACCAATAATACTCAACAAATAAATGGGCCGTCAAAAGCTTCTAGTACGTGTAAAATAGACTGAATTAATTTTATTCTAATTTCAATTAAATTATCACACGAACTCATGATCCTTTCTTCGACTCAAAAGTATTTGGTATAATATAAAGGTCTTCCCTTGGATATCATCAACTCGAATTGTGCGCAGAAAGGAGGTGATTTTGACGCGCCTTCGAATAGGTCATAATCGCCTAAATCCACGGTCATCTTATGGCCCACGATTCTCCACCAGTATGCCCGACTATTACTTACTATTAAACACATTTTGACTGAATGCCGAGCATATGACTCACTCAAATCTTAATATGATATACCAGCAGATCTACATTTCATCTTGAAGGATAACCAACGAACTATGAATACACTTTTTGAGTTTCTCAATCATTCCAAGCTCTAGCATAAAATTTTACTTCAGGCCCTAAGTTGCAATTGTTTCACGTTTCAATACAATTGTAGTCATGAATTCGGACCCTTTCCCCCGTACCAGGGTACAGCATAAAAGTCCTAAATTACAACTATATTATTCGCGAATTCGGAAATTAAGGAAATAGGGACCCATCCGTGGTTGGTGCCTTAAAATAATTTAAAAAAAAAAAGTTCATTTAAATATTTTAGGAAATGCAGAAAATTAAAATTCGATCCATTTTATGATAGCAAGCACGCTTATCGATTTTTCCGATTTTAATCGTATTAGAGGGGACCCTAACATGTTTTTTGAGACGCATAAACTGAAAATGTTATCGATTTTAGGATGGCGTATCGATTAATTTTAACTTTCTCGATTTCTGATATTATTTTAAGAGGTGCTGAGAACGAAATCTGTTCTCAGGGTTTATTATTTATTAAGTTTTACTTTTTACAATCATTTTGAAGTGTAAAGAATTGGTATCTTAAAATTCATACTTACTATTATCTACAATCTTCAAGTACAACGTAAAGTTTAAGTAAAACTCTAGCCTTCTGTCCTTCAGCATCTTCATGATACTCCATCTATAGAAGAGACATGCAACTGCTCGAAGATTTCGATTACTACGAGTAAAACACTTACTTGACTCATAATCTCATACTCATACTCTCCTCACGCACTCTCACCTGATCAGAAAACTACCACCTCTATTTTGCCAAAATTGTCACACCATTTTCACGATTAAACATATTTTTGAAGAAAGTACTCACTATTTGTCAAAAATAGACAGGATACGACTGACCCCAAATTTATCAGAAGTTCTCACAGATGAGGAAGCTAAAGTTATATTAGTGTTTAAATTTTTAAAAGCACATTGCCTTCTTTCTAAATTATAACTCCTTATATTATATCTTAGATTTTATTTTTTTTAATTTGTAATTTTTATTTTATTTATTATTAATTTTTACATTTGAATGAATCACGTTTCTCTTTTACATTTGTTTGAATCATGCGCATGTGTTTGTGGGGAGAGAGTGCATGTGTGGGGTTTGTAGCTTCATCATAATAGTATGATGACCATGATCGCCATAGGCGTTGATGACCGAAGGGTTTTACGCCTTTGAACAACAACAACAACAAACAAACTTACTTGAAAAACACTATAAACTTCTTATTCCCAATTTGGACATACAGAATTGAGCTCTAAGGCTCACCCAAACCATCAAATTCCTCTCGTATCCAATCCTTATAATCCAAAATCCTCCATAAAATCCTTGATGCTGCCAATTACGTCACAAAGAAACGCATCCACGAAGACCTTAACATCCCTTTCGTTACAGATTGCGCACGAAATAGATATGCGTTCTTTCATTCCAAACTCCTTACCCACCCTGACCCATTAGTTCTTAATCTTAATCTCTCATTCAACAATCCCCAATAATCCTCCCAGGCATCTGAAAAGAACATGGCTACGAGACCTTCTAAATTAAATTAATCTTAAAGTACAACCATTAGATGGTTTCTTTCCAAGATTATCGAGTGTTTAAAACAGTCCTCATATTTACTTATTGTATTTTTTGTACAATTGTAAATACATAAATAAGAAAATAAATAATAATTTCATTTGTTGTAATACTCTAAAATGTATTACATTAATAAATATAGATTACAATAGAATCTTCTGATCCACTAAAAGCTAACTTCTTACACGTAGAATCTCTCGATGATCGTCGTATAAACGAAGAAAAAATGTAAGAACCATAAGAGAGAAATCAAAAACAGAAAATGTTAAAACCAGCTCTCTATGAAAAATTCAGCAGACCAAAACAATATACTCACTTATATATGCCACAGTATGGGAAATAACGAGAAACTATTCTCTTAAAATTTACTATTTGTAACATAACCTCTTCATTTACTAACACCGTCAATTAAAAAATCGAACCAGCACTTAAGTTTTTTTTTATCCTTCTTTTTCTGAGGAAGAGTGTTTTTTTTTTCTTTTAATTAATAAAATCTCCTTCCCCTAAAACGCAATATTTTATTGTACAATACATCGTAACCGCAATAATTGACAATATTTATTTAAGTCATATATATATTAATATTGATATAGTTCAAATATGTTTAATAATTATATTTTTATATAACTAATAATAAAAAAATAAATAGTTATTATATACTAATAAATAAATAATGGAGAGGGCATAATGAAAGTACAGTCCATAGGATACCTAATAAGGCGAACCGAAATCGTCCCTTTTAATATTCCTGGTATATTTCGTCGGAGGAGATTCCGGATTCGAAGGAAGTAGTCGACGTGATCAGCAAGGAATCCTCCAACATGCACAGATTTAGAATTCGCAATATAACTTCTCAATGCCGTTAATACTTGATTTGCCCAAGCCACATTCTCATAAATAACTAATCCAGGCACGAATATAAAAACTTCTAACAAAGAAGAACATAAGAAAAACCGAAGGGGTTAAAAAAAAAAAGGAAAAATATAAATGAGAATTTTGTCAATGTATCTATTTTTTGAAGGTATTTAGTATGAAAAAATTCTCATGGAATTGATATTGTGAAAGATAAATAAAACTGTTATAAAAAACCTAGGTTAATTACATTTATTTGACAGAGGGAAAATTAATATAGTTTAATTAAGATTACATTTTACATGACTTCATAAGTACTATTAGAACGTGATATAAACATGATAAAATATGATAGGACTATATGAATATACACAAAAGGTTTGATATTTAGGAAAAAAATATAGCCTTTTTTTGTGTTATGGTCTCCTCTTGTGAGATTGCGACATGCCCGTACATCAACCAACCTAATCACTATAATTGTCTGTTGGAAAAGTCAGATAAGTAAGGGCAAGACACTAGATTAGGAAGAAATGTACAGTATAAGAAATACTTTGTTCAAAAAAACTATTCGCGGTAAAAAAAGGCAGTTATGTCACCCCAATGTTTTATTACTATAATGAAAACTATCTATAATCACTAGTCAAAATTGATGAGTCTTTCAAGTATAAGGGTAAAAAGTGGGTAGGGTAAAAAAAAATTGATAGTTGTTTCCAAACGTTAAAAAAAAAATAGTTTTTCATTCGAAGCTACTAACAATAAAAACTACCAACAGCGCTAGAAAACCTTAGGGAATATAAAGTAAAGTAAATTTGCTAAAATATGAGCCATAATAGGGCTATTTATGTTTTAATAGTTCCCGGGATATCGTTTTTAAAAAGCAACATTTTATAAGAAAATGCCAGTGCACAGTGCACTGAAAAATCGGTAGTTAATAACTATTAACAATCAGATTAAACCAAATTTTATGTACTAAAAAATAGTATATGACTTTTATCTTCGTAGTTTTGCTATGTATCGGTCATTTGACAATCCTGGTATTATTAAGGTGTTTCGTCATCTGCCCTTATACCTGATCAGGATATCCTTCTGGGAAGCTTTTAGCATCCTCGGATATGAAAACATCTGTATTAAGTTTGTCACATTATCAGAGGCCCCTGAGAAAATTAGATTGGCTAACCTTTAAGTGTCAAAACACAAAATAGGTTGGGACGAGGGACCAGAATCAAATTAACCAGGTGCAGGCCCTTCCTGGACATGTATAACTTTTTTTACACATCCTCAGCCCTGAGGAGGAGGACGCCTGCCTCGGGAGTCTTCGGACATCGATAACCAATCAGAGAAAAGATTTAAAAATAAGGTAACGCCCCAAAAGGGAAGTGGGAGAAAAATACAGAGGAAATTGAGAAGAGGAGACAGACACACTTAACAGGAAGGCTTAGACGGGGGAGGACCACAGTCAGGAGGCAGACTAAGAGGATGCACTTCGACCAGACGAAGTCGTGAGAAGGGCAACCAGACCTGAACAACCCTTATGAAACAGAAGACACCTACGGCACTACATCCCACGGCATCAGCAGCTATAAGTATAAATTAACTAATAAGTAATCATGTAATAATCTATATTTTATGGCAACCTTTATCTGAATCATTTTAATCATAATAACAAATAGTAAATAAATACTTAGTTTCTTTATGTAGTTTATATACTATTATATAACCCAATATATCACTCTTTATTATACTATATAATTAATGGTAACAACATTTTATAAATATAAGGGTATTTAATTGGTAAACTGGTAAACACACAAACAGCCTTTAGAAAGGAATCCAATCATAATAATAGTTTTTAGGACTCAATATATAATTAATTAATTAACTTATTTTTGGTAATAGCCTTCAGCGATTATCCTGCCATCCCAAGTAAATCTGTTACTAGTACATAGCAGTTTATTAGTTAATTTATTTTAGCAAATATCATAAAAATTACTACTCCTGCAAATATAAGAGTTATTAACTACTCTATAGTTAGATAATATTTATTTACCGTGCTGGCAGACATATGTTTATCTTATAGATTTTGAGATATTGCTTTATCAAAATGAATTTACTAACTTCTGATTTTTCAATGTATTTATTTTGAGATATTGCTTTTTAAAAACTATATCTCGGGAACTATTAAACTTAAATAGTTCTATTATGGCTCATATTTAAGCAAATTTACTGTACTTTATACTATGTTCCATTAGATTTTCTAGTGTTGCTGGTAGTTTTAAAGATACAGAGTTCCAAATGAAGAATTAATTATTTAACGTTTTGAAACAGACGCCATTTTTAGGAGGTATACTACCTATACTTGACAGACGCATCAATTTTGACTAGTAATTAAAGTAGTAGGGTTCATTAAATTAATAAAAAATTGGGGCGAAATAACTGCTTTTTTCTCCTCTTGGGCTCTTTTTACTAAAACAATGAAGTTGTGAAACGTCACCTCAATATAGTTGACTTATTGATTGATCCTCAAGATTTATAAAAATATATACATATATATCATCTTGTATACAACATTCTCTGAATATTGTTGGAGTCTTATCGTATTTTACAATGTTTGTATCTCGTTCTCATTTAGCTATGATGAAGCACTGCAAAGCGGGCCGAAACATTGGTTGCATATAATTAGTTTCTCTGCTTTTCATGTACCTTTTTACTGCCGCACATACTACTTACTACAAATAAAATATGCTAATATTTAAATTTTTTTGTTATATTTTTTATCTAGTTTTCTATTAGTACGTTGAGTGGGGCATGTTTTAAAAAAAGTTAAACAAATCCAGAAAATAAATTTATAAAAGAATGTTCCCTAAATTTGAACTTTTGGCACTAGTTTTCTAAACAGGAAAAAGAAAGAGATAAAACGCATAACACTTATGTCGAATGGATGAAATATTAATTTTCGAAAACTCTGGGGAATAAATTAACTTTACTTACTTAGAGAGAAAAGAAAGAGCTGGCTTGATCCCAAATAGCCCACGGTCCAGCGGCCAGCTGAGGAGATGGGGGGGGAGGTATGAATAGGTAATACCCGTCTGCAAACAGAGTTTCCCTCTGGCGGCAAATTGTGGTGTCGCTCTTCAAAAGGTCCTCAGCTGATGGAGAGATCAAAGCTCTCTATGGCCAAAGGCGCGACTGAAAAATGTAAAACTTTCATCCATGGGCAAGTGGGAAGGAGTATCGCAGGACCACAATAGAACAGCCTTCGATGAGGTCACTCTGGATCC
>NW_027113188.1:338383-347745 GCF_000696795.3 Halyomorpha halys | reverse complement strand
ATATATTGATTCCTCATAATTATGAAATTGACTCAACTAATATTTTTAACTGAATTATTTCTGTAGGAAGAAGATAGTTGATCATATGAAGTAGATTATAGGAAGATAGTCCGGGTAGCGGTTAATAAAGTTATCAAAATAGTAAAATAAAACTATTTATTGTTAACCAACATTTCGCCTCACTTTGCAGGGTTTCGTGAGGGCTAAATGAAAAAACAAGATACGAACATTGTAGAATTAACAAAACATTAAAATAAAAAAAAATAAAAACAATTGTTATGTTTATAAGGTACATAAATTTATAATAGTTATATGAGTAATATACAAGCACATACATGTAGGTGGACTGGAAACAAGTTCGTAATAAATACAGCCAGGTGTAAATAACTTATTAATAAAGTAATAACACAATATAAATATTAAATTAAAAAATAAAAACAAAAGTGTTGAAGTTTCAGGCTTGATATTTACTCAAATAATAATAAATAATAAATTTCGATATTCAAATAAATTGATAAATAAAATAAATTAAAATCTGCTCATTGATCACTTACTTATTGCTTAAGAGTGTTGAAGATAGTAACACTTATCAATAAATATATAATTATGGAGGTAAGTATTGATTACAGGATGAAATATAATTAAATTAATAAAAATATGAAGTAACTGTAAGAACAATATTGCTAATCTTTGCAAAACATTTTTTTCTATTTTCAGTGAAGCGTTTAATTGAGGGATGATTTTATTAATTGATTTTCAGAAAATTTCTAAACTGACACACAACTGAAATTTCGGTAGACATTTTTTCCCCTACCACTTCTCGAGATTTATTCAATATAAGAAATGTTAAAGGGAGACTTCCAGGGAGATAAAATTGTAGGAAGATAGTCCGGGTAAGCAGTCGATAATACCAAAATAGTATAAAAAACTATTTATTGTTACCCAACGTTTCGCTCCACTTTGCAGGGCTTCTTCAGGGCTAAATTGATTGAAACAAGGATGAAAACTGTCCGTTTCAATCAAGATAGGTAATTCCCCTTAGTTTATTTGTTATTTTTATTGCCACATTTACTTCACCTATCTGTTTACTTTTTACACCTAACTAGTATTTTCTACAATTTATTACTCATGTTCTGTATTTAGAATTCCATTACACCTGGTTGTATTTATTAGTAACTAGTTTCCAACCCACCTATATGTATACTTTCTTAAATTATTATTATTATTTTATTTTTATTTTTCCGGCCAAGACTCCTATTGGAGTCCTATACTGCCTAACCGTGGTTGGGAGTCAAAGTTCTTCATTTTGTGGGACCGCCACTCAATGAAATAAGTCAACGTCCCTGACCGGATTCGAACCGGCACCGCCTGTAGACATCAAATTGGTAAGACTGTGTCTTAACCACTGAGCTATGAGCGGCCCCTATTATTATTAATATAATATAATTATTATTTCTTTTATATAGTTAAAAACCATATTTTTTTTACATATCTTCTTATTTTCTCTGTTTATTTATTTTAATGTTATGTCAATTCTTACAATGTTTGTATCTTGTTTTCATTTAGCCCTGACGAAACCCACCAAAGTGGGGCGATACGTTGGTTAACAATAAATAGTTTTTATACTATTTTGTACCTTTACTGAGCATCATCCAGACTATTTTCCAATTATCTTCTTCCAATGTTAAGGTTAACATGTTTTTGGCCAATGTGCTATAGCATGCAGGGTAAACGATTGTGTACACTCCTATCGGAGGCCGAAATCATAGAAACTAATACAACTTATCCATCCATTCAAAAAATATTCAGGGACAAACAGACGAAATACCGACCTAACTAGCAACATTGGGAAATGTTATTAATAATAGCATGGAATTATTAATAATAGCATCACCACAATATTTGTAAATATTGCACACTAATTCTGTTAAACGGTGACATTTCGCTTGAATAACGAAACAAATACGCAGGTAAGGGCAGCGATATATTCATCCCGAACCAATATAAACACAGGGGAGTGAGTTGAATTGTTGGGGTTATTGACTATAACACACAGCCCTTCTCAATTATACATATTCTCCCATTCCAATCCAACATAAGCCGCTTACAGTATCACAGCTACTATAATTTCCAAAACGTTACAGGGAAAAAGCGGAATATAAAATTCCTGAACCATTTGGTAACAAATATATTTTGACATCGGTGAAATTTTCTTACACAAATTAGACTCAGTAGGTCAATTTGAATTTGAGACATATTAAATTTCACAAAAAATCCTACTTAGATAATTTTGAAAGACATTTTCTATCTGGCACTTGCAAGTTCATTTACAAAAATGACAACGCATTTTAACAAGAAAAAACATCAGATATTAAGTTACAATTTTATTTTTTCCACTTTCTCTTCTTCTTTATTTTTTCTTATACTTAACATAATCACAAAAGTGAAAAATTTGAAAAATTAAACACTGATGAATCTGTTCAACAAATCATCGTGAAAAGAAAAAAGGAAGCATACTGATTACTGAATAAATATTCTTTTCGGTTGTAGAGCTCAAAATGTTCCTAAATATTTCAAAATACTTACAAACGGACAGAATAAATAAATTATTATTTAAAGTAATACATAAAGTTCATTTAATAATAAAGTAATCAAATTATTAATAATTACATTTACTAACCTCAGATAAGAATTATGGAGATCTCCTACTTCACTTCTGGTATCCAATCCATATTTGTAGAAAGCGAATTTCATAAGTCCAACCAGGCTGGAATAAAAAGAAGATTAATAAATTAACATTAAGGATTTTAAAACATATTTTTTCGCTTAAGTTAATGTTTGTCTGGATAATGAATAACATTTATTGTTATATTGGATTTTTATTTTGAGTATATTTCATATTGTCTACAGTTAAATAAAATAATATATCAATAATACAACTTCCATGATTATCATAATTCATCATTTCAATTTATGAGTATATACATACTTACAATTTCATGTGCAATCGTACATATATTACAGTACTACAGATCCCATTTCTGGTTCTCAGGTGCAAATGAATTTTGACGACTGATGTATCAAATGGAACAGAATTTTTTTTTTTTTTTATTATTATTTATTTATTGTAATTTACAACTGTACAAAATAATACAATAGGTAAATATGTAGTATGTTTCATATACACTTGAAAATCTTGGGAAGGAACCACCCATTGGTGGTACTTCAAACATTAATTTAAACTAGAAGGTCCCGTGGCCATCTTCTTTTCAGACGCCTCGGAGGATTATCAGGGATTGTTAAGGATGAAAGATTAAGAATTAATGGGTTAGGATGGTTAAGGAGTTTGGAATAAAAAGACGCATATCTGTTTTGGGTCAAATCTGCAACAAATGGGATGTTAAGGTCTTTATGAATGAGTTTATTTGTGACGTAATAAGGAGCATCAAGGATTTTACGTGAACAGAATTTAATGGAAAAGTAATGAATTTCAATTTAGATTCTTAAATTCTAATTGGAACTTAAATAAAATTCAATGAAAAATGTGAAAACCCAATAATTAAGTATTTTTGAGTCTACGAATTAGGTACGGGTCAAATCTCATCAAAATCACGTGACGATTGAGCGAACGACTCGAATTTTTATTTTTGATGGCCCAAATTAGTCAAATAGATAGCGTGAATGTTTAGTCTGTTCTGTATTTATATAATAATATTTTGAGCAAAAAACTTAACCAATTCATAGCTTTTATTGCTCAAATTACACAGTGATATCCAAAAAATGTTTAGAAACCATTTGAGCTGAAAGTATTGAAAAATATGTTTAGTCTAGCCGTGAATGAACTTAAGGTGCGAAAATGCGTCGAGTTTTTTTTTTTTTTAGCGGACAGAACAACAGACTTCTAATTTTCATGAAATTATTCAGACTCATGGGTTTACACCGAAAATTCGTAGCCCGTCTAAAAAATCATGTTTATGTACGGCCTCGCTATGAGGTCTCAATGAGTACCATTGATGGTTAATATAAGTTCACGGCAGTGGGGCAACATCACTCCTTTTTACGTAAACTGTTAAATTAAGATAGTAATAATAAAGCATGCTGCTTGACCGATTGTGTATGTTGAATAGACTATCTTCATAATACTATATTGTTCATATGAATGAACATGATATTGCATATATTTCGAATGAATTAATGAGAATAAGGAAAATACCTCATGTTCTCGCAGAGTGAACTAGTATTTTATAATATTATATAACGAGTGATGTGGCGAGAGGGATGCGCTGGGATCTTTTGAGCTCTGCTCTACCCCTCACACGTGGGGGATAGAGTGGGCTCAGAGATCCTCAGGTCGATTGTGTAAATATTGTATATATTATTTTATCATTATGTTATTTTATTTATTTATTTTTCATACAGATAGTTTGATTATGTTCATCTTGTTTATTCTTTTGTTTGTATATATTTTAAGTTTTTTCTTTTATTATTATTATTTATTATTTTTTATTTTTTTTTTATTTTAGTATGTATGAGATCATTCATCACTATTACCTATTCCCCACAACTGTGTGGCAGATTGTAATATCTATCAATAAATAAATCTATCAAAAAAAATAAATATTATATATAAAATGCTACCTAATACAGCTTCCATAGTGATCACTGGCATAGCTTATATTACGCAGTGCCAAATGACGTCAGAATGGCTCAAGATTGCTTATGACAGGGTCGAAAACTCCTGGGTTAATATCTGGATAGCTTACTTCCCAGTGTTGCTAAGTACATTTGTACTAACTTTAGTAAAGATACAATTTAAGGTGCTATAGAGAACAGGATAGCCTTTCAGGAGAGAGGCTATCCTAAAAAAGTTGAGAACAATTACTAAATTTCCATTAATTTTTTGACTGAACAGATTTAGAATTCATTCCACGAATAGGGTGCTATAGTTTTCTAGAAAATTATTTATTCTCTTGATACAGACCCATATTTTGAATGTGTGGCAATTAAAATTATTAACATGGTGTTTATATAAAAAATGTATCCAAGTCTCAAAACGTTTTGCAGGCTATTTTGCCCAGATCATCAAGAAATCAGATCAAGGAAGGTTTAAAATATTGTAGTGATAACAAATTATAATAGTGTTAAATTGATTTGTTCTGACTGAAATTTATGGCTTCGGCAGGATAACCTGCAAAATGCTTTTAAATTATTCATGTGGGTGTAAATTTATATTTGAGATTGTCCTTGAGGATGGCCGAATTGGCTGAAACGTTGGACTTTTAAAGAAATAAAAAGTGTTTTGAGACTTAAATTGGATAACATTTATTTCATTTAAACAATAATAACCAGTCACCGAAGCGATTCCTTACTAACCAGAAAGGTTTTTTTGAAAATTATATCTCCGGAACTTTGTTCAATAACGTTTAAAATAAGCCATACAAATCTCAGAAAACCACTCTCTAGTATATTACTTTCATAAGGCATTATATATTTTTTCTAAAATAAATTTATGATCATAAATTAACACAATAAAGTTCAATCCCGACCTATTATATACCTTTTATCTCTATCAACATGAACTCCATATTCAGTGAACCCCACAATCCCGTAATCGCCCTATACGATCTATTCCCTATAATCCTCTTAAAAGATCTTGTTACAGAATACTACGGATGGGTTGTTTCTCCAAGAGTCATTAGCATGTTGTAATTATACTTTATAGATTACTTACTATTTTTTATTTGATGGAATTAGCTTGCCGAGCATTTATGCAATTACACGTTCATTATTCTAAAAATAATTCCTTTTAAGAATCGCCTAGTACTTCTGTTTTATATTCCGAGAAATCTCTTTGGTTGGATGTAAACATTCAAAACTTTTGGAGTGGAAATGGATAAATGGCAAAGAATCAGGAAGCCCAAAATAAAATTGAAAAGGGTTGATTGTTTAATTAGGAGCAGTTACATTTTATTCATACATGTGCAATATCGAACGACTGCAAAATTATCTTTTAGGAAACTGGCAGAATAAAATCAAAGAAGGAAATAAACAGTTTAAATTACTTTGGCTAGACATTAACAATTATTTTAAAAATTCATTATACCCTAAAAATAGTACCCCCAAACTATCTCCTATCGAGCAACTAATAACTGTCCCTGTTTTATATAGAGTCCTGTTGAAATTATTACGTTTTAGATAGCTCCAAATATGGTTTATTTTTATTCTATTTGAGTTATCAAATATACAAATCTCAATTTTAAAATAAAAATGAATTAAAATTGTAAATTTCAGAGGTGGTGACTAGAGGGTGCCCTATATATCAGAGCGTGTCAGCGGCACAACCGTCAACTAGCCAAGTAATAGAGCCTTGACGGCGAGCTACAAGCTCCCGCAGATTTACACCGACGGCTTGCATAAACTTGATTAAAATCCCCCACCCACCCCCCACCGCGGACCAGTGATGAACTGCTTTTAATGCCACTAAGTTGGAAATCACATTTAGGGATAATATGCTCCTGTACACGAGATCAGTTAAGCTCCTACAAGGTAATCCCATAGATGAAGCGTAAATACTATTAAAAGTTTCAAGATTACAACTTGACTAAAATAAATTACTTTTTTTATGAATAATGACCATAAATGATAGTTCGTCTTTATGTATAGTTGAACTAATTATTTAAGTAGTATCAATGGCCATTATTAACACCAGCGTATTTCACGAAACGATGTGTATCAATAATTAACATAGTAGTAAAGGAGAGGGTGCGGGTTGCCAAGGGGTAAGGCCTGTAGCTACTAACTCCAAGTACCTGAGTTCCAATCCGGCTGGGCAGACAATTGTTTTCTGTTACACTGTTTACGGAACACACTAGGAAAATGGCGTAATAGCCTACTGTCTGTGACGTAGGAAAAAAAAATTGATAGCAGATTTACACAGTAGTAAAGCACTGTGCAACTCCAACAACCCGGGTTCAAATCCGTGACAGATGATCATTTGTTCGGTTACAAGTTCATGAATACCCCTAATGTAGTCGTGAGTCAACTCCTGCAGGTTCTGGAGGAACCCCTCCTGGGGCCCACCCAGCCTCCTAATTTGGGTATCCTTAATTGAGTAAAAATCTGACGGTCGAGTGCGATTCTGACCAAATCACCTCCTTGCACAACCGTTAGTCTAGTAACAGTACTGCCTTACAATGTACTGAACCCCTGCCCCTTCATGGGTTTTAGCGGTTCAGATTTAATTTTTTTAGGTATAGCAGTAGTAATAGTATTACTGTAATAGTAGAATTACATTAGTAGTAGTACAGGAGCCCGGTATATGAAGTCCCCTCTTCCCGTTTTAAGCTTATATTTCAAAAGTGATATAGGACCTTTTTTTTGTGTTATGATCTCCTCTTGTGAGATTGTGACATGTCGTACTTCGACCAACCTACTCGCTATAATTGTCTGTTTGAAAAGTCACATAAGTAAGGCTACCACGGAGGATGAGAGTGGAGGGTTTCACGCCGTTTTTCAATATCAGACGTTTTTTAAATATTGCTCGATTTAACTATCTTTAAGGTCTCCTCTTCTGGTTTTAAGCTAATATTTCAAAAGTGATACAGGACCGTCGCTCCCCGGGGGTCTTAGCGGTGCGGGTCCAGTTGTACATATTGTAATATATATACAAGTGTTGAATACTATCAATAACAATAACGTTTTTTAATTCACATCTAACACGGAGACACAATTCGAACGGTCCTAAAACTCCTAAGAGTTAACTTAATTTAGTTAAAGAGTTTGGTATTTTTCTTATTTTCCCCTATAACTACTTAACGATGCATCCTAGCATAAAATTAACTATGTAACAAATTAAAAAAACAAAACGTTAAACTCTACGTGAATGAGGACCATAGTCGATTACGTTAGTTCAAGGGTCCCATAGCGTTCATAACGTTGTACGTTCGATTCACACATATAACAGTAAATATTTACTTCACGGCGGCCCTGAGAAACTAGTTTAAAATTCCCACTCAGGTCTTCCATAGAAGACGAAACAAAAAATATATATATAAAATAATCAATCTCACATATATAGTGCTCATTTTATGTCTTCAAGTAAAAAAGTATTTAGGATTGGATCTTATCCTGTTATTCGTTTTTAGTTTCTTTTATTTCGTTGTTATCACTTATATTATAATTCTTAGGAAACACTTAAAAAAATTTTTTTTACAAAGAAATTGGGGATTTTGCGTATATATCTTAGAAAATTAAAATTGATAAATATAATATCTGAGGATTTCATTAGTTATTATATGTTCCCCGTTGGATCCATAGTTCTTGCTAAAACAAATAATCTAATAAATGACATGCCCTTTTTGTTTAATAAAGTTTGATACAAGGGCTAACCCCTGGGACATAATGATTCAGAAACGACATGCACTGTAATATGATATAGCAGTGAGGACGTGGGCGTGGTAAAACTATTATATTATGGCGACACTGGTCGTGCTACCTACACAAATTCCCCTCTCCCCCTCAGAATTTTGAAATGTTTACAGAAACAATGCAGGGGTGATTCATTTATGAATATTTAACCATCAGATTCAGTTTATTCATCACATATATTTACTTATGTACTTGTTTCGATTGACACTGCTACGGCGGGTAAAGAATCAAAAGGAACCTTTGCTAGCTCAAACATTAAAGCTGATAAAAGTAAAACTAACGCAATGTTGAAACATTTTGTGTTGCGAACGGAATCCAACGTCTAAATAAATTTCCGAAACGCTGTAAATAATGTAAAAAGGTTCTGCTTGCTTCGGGTTATAATTTAAAGATTTAAAATTATAGAAAAATAAAATTCTGTAAATTTATTAAATTATTGCACAAAAATAAAAATATATACATTATAATTAATAGTATAAATAACGTATATATATTGGGTCAGTAGCGTTAGTAAACTGAAATAAAATTTTATAACAAACGAAACGAATAAAGAAAATATAAGAAATTAATCAATGTAAACAATAAAAAACAAAAGAGAAAAACATGTAAGTTTGAGAAACATGTACCCCCGAACATCCACTCATCATAAGAATTCAATCTTTTCTTCTAAAATGATCTCTATAAATCCATTATTTTCATATGGGCTCTAAGCCACATTGGCATTGTTGGTAACGAGCTCGCAGACAAAGCTGCTGGAGATCCACACACGCTCCCTGGCCGAGGCACCGCCGTTCTTACCCCATCAGAACTCAGTACACCCCTTAAATTACAAATACTAGAAAAATGGCAGGCCAAGTGGGATGAAAGCTCCCCGAGTAAATTAAAAGAAATAAAACGATCAGTAAAACAATGGTCGACATCCTATCGCAACAGCC
>NW_027113188.1:336566-338243 GCF_000696795.3 Halyomorpha halys | reverse complement strand
ATATTGTCAGTCCATTCTTAGGATTAGACATATTTTCGAAGAGTGTACTCACTATTTGCCAACAATAAATAGGATAGGACTGACCCCAAATTTATCCGAAGCTCTCGCAGATGAGGAAGCTAAAATTTCACGAGTGTTTGAATTTTTAAAAGCACATCGCCTTCTTTATAAATTATAACTCCTCTTCGATTTTTATTTTTTTATGTTTTTTACTTATTTTTTTTTTCTTAATTATTTTTTTTATTTTTATATTTTTTATCTATTTATTTTATTTTTTTTTTTACTTTTATCATGCCATAGGCGTTGATGACCGGAGGGTTTTACGCCTTTAAGCAACAATCAACAACAACAAAAGAGAGGTCTTCTTTATCACAGAATAAAATATTTATGGTTGATAGTAAATTAATAACGTCAGCTGGATGAAAACGAATAATAATGTCTATCAGACCTTAAGTCTTGGAGGAAGGCCGTGTAGATGATAGCCGTAGGATGACAGCAAAGTATCAATCGTAGATCGCAGTCCCCTCGTAAGCTGCAGATGTAGGTCGTACAGATGAAAGCCGTATGAGGATGACAGAAAATATCAATTGTAGCTAGCAGTCTCCTCATTAGCTGAATATGACAGCAAGGTATACTTGTACATCGCAGTCATAGTGAGACAGTGCGATACATAAAACAACGAGCGCTGGGAGTCGTAACCAGACCTAACTATCGAGTGTTTTAAACACGACGCTGCAGATAGTGTCTTAATATAAATCAGCTACACTTTTAATTCGTTGGTACAAATAATTGGACAAAATATCTTAAATTATATTTCTGAATAATTTATACAATTAAAAGAAGTAGGTCGATATCAATGTTATTAAGTGTGCAATATGTTAATAAAAATCATCAATCTTCCAAAAAATAAATAAAGTGCTTACATGGATAAACAGTTTGTATGTAAAATATTAACAAAATAGTAAATATTTTGTTAATATTTTATTTTCTATAATGAATGAAAACAAAATATATAATTATTTAGTAGAATATAAAAGTGTAAATTGGCTGTGATTAAAAGTTTTAATTTAATGTGAAGAATTGACAAAATAGGGTAATTTTGGGCTGAAATTATTTATCTGGGCAAAATAGCCTTCAAGTTTTCTTAATTGATGTTGTTCTAAATTTGTATCTAAGATTATCTTTGTTTTGAAACGGGATAAAATTTATTTATTAAACAATATTAACCAAACTCAAGAAAGTGAAAGGATTATATATATATAATATATAGATACAAATTAGAACTAACATGAGGTGATAGAAGGAAATGAGATGGCAGACACCCTAACAAGGAAGGGATCAGAAATAATGCTAATTGCAACACATCTAGAAGTGCAATCAGGAAAGTCGTTTCTTCAGGGAACATAAAGAGAAGGAAACATACTGCACATTGAAACCAGGCAGGAAGCAGTCCAAGCTCTTTATTGAAATATCAAAGGAAAACTCAAAATTATAACCTTAACCTTACTAGGAATAAATTGGGGACATCATCTTAAGAGGTTGAAACTGGTGAAGGGTTCCACCTATCGCCTAAGTATGGAAGACGAAGAAAAGGCCCCATGGAGGATAAGCCAAAGTTGTAGACGTCGGACCGCCGTCTATTGGGGGATAAGTACACCTGAACCAACGATATATATA
>NW_027113188.1:309340-336484 GCF_000696795.3 Halyomorpha halys | reverse complement strand
ATTGTATAACTAAGTATAAATAATAACACAATAACATTTGCTTTTTTAACACAATACATGCTACGTGTATGCCAGGAAATTAAATATTAAAACCTTTGTTGGCTGCTAGACCAAATAATTCATTGAATATAAATAATATTGAATAAAACAATGAATAACTAATACTTGCCGATTTTTAATACTAAACGATTTATGGATGAAATTAAATTATTTGTATGCCGACAATAGATAGGGAAAAAAGTAGAACCTCATAAATTTTTATTTGATTCAATTAATTAGAAAAATAATACTTTTTTAAAATAAACCGGATGGATTTTCATTACAGAGAGAGACCAAATAAAAAAAAAATTAACTAAGTAAAAACTGGCGCCTAATTAGCCACAAGCTTCCATCCAGGAGTCCATTAAATATGTTGATGGGAAAAAACTTAATTTAGAGCGGCAAGTTATGGAAGATGGTTAGAGCTTAATGACTATGGGAAAGCTCAACGGCCCGGTCGCTCCGGCAAAGAAAATATTGTCCCCTTAATAATAACAATGGCCCAATCATCTGAATTTTATTAACTAAAATTCTTAAAAATATCAACTACGAATATTTATTTTTAATTTGTTATAAATACACTTAGTTTAAAAATATATATATATTTTTTTTCATTTATTTATTTAATACCAGATCGGCCAGGTGGGTCTTACATGATTAATGTAAAAGGTACATTTTTTTTACAAACAATTGATTATAGGACAAGGGGGGCATAGTCTCATACAAAAGACACCCCTAACTATATACAATGTTACAAATAAAACAAAAAATTAAAATTAATAGATTAAAATAATAATTCTTAATAAAAGATAAAAGTAAAGTAATAACAAAAACAATCAAAAACAACAACATTTATGGGTTTAACAAAATAAACAATTGACTTCTAATGGAAATAAAAAAGTGAATTTAAGAAAAGGATGAAGCGAAAAAACAGAAGATAACAAGACTAATAAATATAGAATTTATAATAGAATGTCCTGCAGCAACCTAGGCTTCAGTCTTCGGGTTATGGTTGGATTCCCAAGTTGTAGTTTACTGCTCCTTTAACTGTAAGTAACTGGGAGTGAAACTTCATGAATCTTTTTTTGATGTAATCCTCTATTGTCTCTATTTGTAATTCCCGGTGCAATGGGCTGTTTCTTACAAACCAAGCAGCAATTCTTATGACTTTATTTTGAAAAGATTGTAATTTTTTTCCTTTTCGTAAAGGATGCCGCTCCCCAGACTTCACAGCCATACATCAGCAGTGGCCTGAGAATTGTTTTAAAAATAAGAATATCTGTTTCTGTTTTTAATTTTTATTTTCTATTTAGGATAAGATATAGCATTGCTAACCTTGCGTAGGTTTGAGTTAGTTTGATGTTGACATGGTAGTTTCAAGTAAGGCGATGTTTTTTGTAGTCGATGTCGGATTCTTAGTTTCAAAACCCACTTCTGACAGACCGTAGAATGCATGATCGTTGGAACAGACCTTATGTTTCTGAAATAGTTGTTCAAACACATCGATGTTTTTTTGGTAATGTATTTTAAGCAACGATATTTTTAAACATTAATGGTTTTTGGAGTCCATGTCCTATTGGTTGATTGAAAAAGCACTTCTGACTGGCCGGAGCATGCGTAGTCTTTAGAACAGTGTTTATGTTACTGAAATGGTTAAAAAAAAAATCAATGTTTGTTTGTCGTTGGTTTTTTAACATCGATGTTTTAGTATTGAACATCGATGTTTTTTTATCGATGTCGCACCTCTACTACAGATTCTACCTGACAAACGTTTAAAATCTCCATTTATTACATAAAACACATATACACCATGATTATCAGACCTATTTTAACATACGGAATTGATCTTTGGGACTCCACCAAAAATCATCAAATTCCTCCATTAGCCAATCCTTATAATCCTAAATCCTTTGTAAAATCGTAAATGCTTATTATTACGTCATGAATAAACTTATTAATAAAGACCTCAAGAGATTTATAGCAGATTTGATCCGAAATAGATATTCATCTTTTGATTCCAAAATCTTTACCATCACAAACCCAGTTTTTAACATTTCATTTTAAACTAGGCTTGATAGCCTTCCAAGACATATGAATGTAATATGGCCATGGGACATTCTAATTTAAAATAGTAATTACCATAACTAACATGACATCATAACATCATGGTTAGAATAGGTCACAGTTATCTACAGGTGACCGACCTATTCTAACCATGATGGGTGGGGGTCAAGTTTTTCGTTTTGTGGGACCACCACTGAAAAAATAAAAGTCAACGGGCCAGACCAGAATAGAACCACCTCAGTTACGACTGCCCGGGATAATTTATACTGCACCCGGTAAATATAATTCAGGTTATATTATTGCGGTGAACAAGATGAGCGTGTAAGGCTGTGGGAATTATTAACGAACGGATTCCAATATGATATTAAACACTGAACCGACGGGTATATGTCCGAGAAAGAAGTATAGATGAGAGAATTGCTTCTGGATTGATTTAGTTGATTAAGGTTTGGAGGGACCTCACTGGGCAAATGTGAATAGGGAACAGTTGGTGGTATCGTCGCCGAACCCTAGGGTTCACTTTATTATTATTAATGACCCTTAAAATAATTAAAAATAAAACCCTAAATAATCCATGATGATAGGCATTTTAATCATGTTTCTTTGTAACTACATTAAAACTGTATGTTATTTAATGTTTTAAGGTAATCTATGTAATGAAAATTCAATTATTTTATTTATTACTTAAACATCTGTGTTAATAATACTTAAAAGAGGAAATGGCAATAATATGTCAAATAAATATATTAATATCTGTTATAGAGGGCAGTAAGGTCCAAGATAAAGGAGGAAGTATGAGAACAATCAGTAAAGTGGCTCTCTGAGTTCCAGAAACCACTCCCCAAGTTGGGTCGAGTCAGTTCTCTCAATAAAAGAGTGGAAAATGAGCATTAGCCATGTCACAAACTTGAGTTCTCTTTCAAGTAGCTACAAATAATAAAAATGATCATTATAAGCCTAAGAACTTTATAAATAAAATTTAATATACCGTTTAAAACGAACCGTTGCACAGTATGAATAGAAACAGGTATGATAGACAAAAATTATTAGGGACTTTTTATTTTCAAAAAAACCTTTTTTTTCCATATATATCAACTCAGAAGTCCGGAGTGGATTCATTTTTGTGGTCCGGGGCGGATTGTTTTTGGGGTAGAATTTTAAGTTTTTGCTAAATAAACAAACAAGAAAATAAGAACAATGATTTATACGATCCTAATCCATAAAATAGTTTTGTTACGGCGGGTAGGGGTTCAAAAGGAACCTTTACTAGCCTAACCGTGAAAAGAAAAGAAATGGTCGAATTTTGTTATTTTTTATTTTTAAATAAGTAAAGATAATAAAAGGAACAAAAATATACAAACTAGAAAAAAAAGGAAAGCTTAACACAATTACAAAATAAAATTAATCGAACACAAAAAAATATACAAACCAGAAAAAATGTCTTATATCACCGGTGATTGATAGGGGCCCGCCTGTGGTTGCTGTCCTGAGTGGATGTTCTCGTGGAACTAGATCGACGTACGTCTGGCTGCCTTGTCCTCCGAGAGGATGAGTCGAATAAGTCCACCCGCCGAGGCTAAAATGACTAAGTCGGCGAAGATGGCCAGAATGCTGGTAACTACGAGTGCGTAGTGAGTAGATAAAGAAGACGATGTGTGTGTAAACGTAGAGGCGCTAAGAAGTCATCTGTCTGTTTGCAGTATAAAAAACAACAGAGAGCGGATTTGTTTTGTTTTTTATATCATCTGTCACATAGTCGATTACCGATCATATGTTGGTCGCAACAAGTTTCTTTATATGACTACAGGTGTTAAAATTAGTTATAAATTTAAATGTACGTACATTGTTTATAACAATGTGGTTGTCATGCAATTGTGGTTGGTTATAGATAACATCTTTGTTCATAGATATTAGCACTTTTTTATTCATTTTTTTTTTTGTATTCTTCATTAAAATTAAATTAGTACTTCATAACTATATAACAAATGAAATGTATTATATATACTTTACTGTGTATTCAGCCTTTTATTGCCTTGTGGTTATATTATTATTATAAGGCGTTGATATCAGTCCAGCTAAGGTGCTATAGTCTAGCTATAGCCTAAGGCAACGCCACTGAATTAATGGAACGTGAAAGGACCGTTCCACTGGTTACTTGTTTATTTATCTCAATATATAATCATAAATCTAGTTTTACAGTCGAAGATGATTAAATCCATAGGTGAAAACAGTGATTGAATCCAATTGAAAAAAATAAGTAACGGTAACGTAAATTTCAGGAATATGTCGAAAGTTCCTAACCAGAAAAATTACTATATATGGACTATTCGACTATGGAATAGATATACAACAGTAAAAATGAATGAAAAAAATAGGAATTCATAGTATTTATCTAATGTATGATAAAATTTATAAAGGTTCATCATTCTTTTCTATATTAAATGTTTGCAAGTCCTAAACATTTTACTTTTTGTTTTATGATTTGTATATTTGATTTATTCTAAAGTATATTTATTAAATAAAAAATTTTGTCTACATTATAATATAGGCAATCTTTCTTATTCAGTTATAAAGAAACGCACATCTACCATACTTTCATAAAATTTATATACAATACATCAAATATTTTGGCTGAATGTTTTAATTTGTTTTTATATATTTCTCGTAACGGACACTCCTCCAAAACAAAAATTCCTCTTAATGGAAATTTCATTAAGATCCCGTCCAGAAAAATACGAATTGAATGTATTTGAACACCTCTATGGCGGAACCCCTCAACTGGGGATGCGAACAACAATTTAATTCTCCGTCCGCACACTTCACAACTCAGTAACGGGCAAAAGTCATAAAATAAGTATTACACAGTTACTATTCCGTAAATCTGTAAAACATTTATTTTTTAAAACAAAATTATTATTATTAAAAAGATAATGTTTTTTTCTTTAATATATTAAAGTATTAAGGACGTTTTTTAGTATAAAAGCATGCATTACATATATTAGGAATGCAAATATACGTAAATATTATGAAGTTCCTAAATTACAAATTAATTTTTATGTCAAGTCAGTGAGAAAATATATGTAATTGTGAAAGTAAATTTCTAATTAAAATAAATAAGAGCTATAAAAAACCAATTTTTTTTTTGTGATGCGCTCACGTAATTTTTGCACGTAATGTGTGTAAAATACCAAAATTTAGTTTAGGAATAATAAGGTATTTAACAAAATAGAAAAAAAATAAGATCTAGGCAGCTTTAACCAAAAGATTATAGTTTTTATATCTATTAGTACTTGGATGAAGAAACCAATGATATGAATATTCTTTAAAACTACGGTTAAAACTTTCCTTTTTAATTATACAAAAAAAATTAATGTTTGTTTTTGGTCAGTTTCACAGTATATTATAGATGAACATGATCCTGTTGTTTTTTTTTTTTTATTGACAGCTTAACGGGCACCTCCGTCTAAAGAAGAAAATTATATATGTAGAGAAAATTATCTTATGTGTGTGTGTGTGTGTGTGTGTATATATATATATATATATATATATATATACACATAAGATATACAGAATCTTGTCTCCTTTTTATTAATTAATAAATAAATATATTAAAAAAATTAACCTTTGTTACAATCAATTAAAATTTAAAACCACTAAGTTATATGAATACAAATTACCTTCAGTAGAGAGGAACTGGAATATGGGATATATGAAAACACGAGTAGGCCCAGGAAGCATCCATTTTCCTGACACTTAATTGACGAAACGTGTTTTTTTTTTGTTTTATTTTTTTTATTGAAATATCCTCCCTCTCAGATACAAAACATATTCATTACCAATACAATCCTATAGACAGCTGCAATTTATGATTGAAATCAATAGAATTGAAAACAACAATTAATTGTAACTAGATTTTTAATATATTCTTAATCATTTCTTTAAAAAATGGTCAGTTAATTTTTGATTCCACGCATAACTCAGTTAATTCGAATTGGGAAAATATTTTCAGATAAATGTTTAAAATAACACACATACTATAACTTGAATAGGTCCAGACCCTGCAAATCGTAACTGCGCAAGCGGTAAAGGGAATAAAATGAATATGATGATGATAATTAATTAAGAAGGCGTAGTAATTAAAACCATATTACCTTATTTACCTGATAAATAATCAATTACAACTTGTAACAGAACTAGAATTATAAGACAGAAACATGTATAAAATTTTATATGAACCATTTATTTAAGAAATTAACTCACACACTGAACCTATTTGTTAATATTCGTGAAATATCTCTTTTATATAAATGATAAAGCTTATCACAAAAGTTATTAATTTATAATCGTTTTTTAGTTTTGAAAGGGCGTTTAACAGCCTGGTCATCAACGCCCGTTGGTGGTTGGTTTTGGTAAGGCCTAGTTGTTCCATAGTCCTAGCTTTGGTATGGTGTACTGATCCGCACCAGTGGGACCCATTTCCGTGAGATTTGAAATATTATCTAGCTAGTCAATTATAATTTGTTTAATAATCGTTACGATAGTGGAAAGGATGAGAAAAGCAGATAAGTAACTGTTCTAATTTTAAAAATAAGGCATGATAATTAAAGGCTGGTTATTAAGTTAGTCTGATGGATGAATTTAATGATTCTTTCTATAACGGATTCGATGTTTCTCAACGCCTTGGAACATTTGTTGATATCCCTAACTGGTTCAGAGTAAATGTGTAGTGATGACATTCTTCGAAAATGTGTTTGACGGTCAGATTACTATTACATTTAAGAACATCATATTTTTTAAAAAATATGATTTTACACTAAACCTTGAACAATTCCTTATTAATAACTAATTTTATCAATTATCTCTATAAATGTTAATAATCATATCACATTTAACATATACATATCATATAATATATTACAGAGAATTTCATATTGGGTAATTTTTTTATCATAGGCTCCTTGAAAACGAAAATCGTTAAACCATGTTTACGGTTTTTGACGCTTTGTATGGAAACGGTGTGGTAAAATCGAACAAACCTCAATAACAAAGTATTTAATTCCATTTTTAAAAAAATTGTAAAAATTAAGGGCAGATTTTAAGGTTTTGTTGCATTTTACTTGAATATTTATCAGATATTTAGATAAAGTCACAGAAATGTGTCATCTGTTTTTCAATTTTTTTTTTACAGCGCAAAATAGACACATAGAAATACGAGTAGTAAAGAGTCGGAACCCTTTAAAAAGAGGTAAAAATTCAAACACAGTTATTCTGAAAGACATATTTCAAAATAAAAATTTCATCCAGGCTATCACCCAGCTGCCAATCAGGGATCCTCCAAATAAGGCCAATAAAAAACTCAGTTATTGGAAAATTAGACTCCCTTTTTTCCCTTATCAATAGGTGCCATCCATCATAATTCTAATCAGTCAAGTCGAAAAATGTTCCTGTTATTGCTGATTTATAGTATTCATCTTCTTTATCTCAAGATAACTTAAAATGAAGAATTTAATAAGACAACCATATTTCTGCAAATCACATTTGTTTTAAAATAGCTGTTGTGTTTTTTCCAACGAAGTTTTGTAAATAGAAAAAGGGATGCGATTTTAACCTTCAATTTTTACCTTAAAATTTTAAATTATATATGTAGGTGTAATCAAAAATTTCTAAAATATTACCACAAGCAAAAAAAAATTTTTTTTATTGCACTTATATAAAAATATATATTTTTGATTCAACTTGGAATGATATTATAATGTATCTCAAAGATAAAAAGTTTTATTGTTGGATTATGTTGGGTGTGAGGTGTAGATTTATATTTTTTAACGTAGAGTATTTAAAATGATAATAAAATGTATTTGAGACTTAAGTAGATAGAATTTATTTTATTTTAAAAATACATTTCGTTAAGTGAGGTAAATGGATTATTTTGAGCCCTTCTTGAGTTTTTATGAATTCATATTCTGGGTTCGTTTTTAGTTTTTTTTTTCTGAATAAAAAAATATAAATGTGATATTTATTCCATTTTTTCTTAATTTAAAAAATTAATTTTTGGGAGAAAAAATAATCACATCCGAAAACTAATTATTCTCAACAGTTAAAACGAGATCAATAAAAATGGATAACCGAAAAAAAGGTATTTTTAATATCATCAGCATCCCTGAAGACAACCTGGAGGGAAAAGTAGTTTGAATCTGACTTAAATCACTAAAGAGCGACTTGGGACTCGGAACTAGCAACTAGAAGAGAAAAGAGAACGGACTTCTACCAGAGGAAGCCCTCTATAAACAGCAGAGGAAAGATGGGCTCTTCAGATCTGGAACTCCACGGTGTTGGAACTCCACATTATAATACATTTAGTAAATTTAATCTCAGTTATTATGGAGTGTTACAGGCGTGTAGAGAAACATTGGTAGCACTCTAATGACGTTTTACACTAGTAGGTCTTGTGGCCAACTTCTTTTCAGGTGCCTCGGAGGATTGTCAGGAATGGAAGAAGCAAGTTTAGAAACTAGTGGGTTTGGGTGGTTAGGAAGTTAGATATCTGCTTTGGGCTAGATCGGTTACATGTGGAACATTAAGGTCTTTATGTATGATTTTATTTGTGACAAAGTAAGGATCATTGAGTATTTTAAGAAGGATTTTGAATTCCAATGATTGGATACGAGAGGAATTCGAAGATTTAGTTTATTGGGTTTAGCCCCGAAGCTCAACTCCGTATGTTCAGGTTGTCCTTATTACAGTCATGTAGATCAGTCTTTTGTAATGAAACCGTTGGTTCAGAAAATGTAACCACACAAGCCCTTTGGAAAAGCAATTTACTAATAATAGTTTTGTAGGACCCAACTAATTTTAATTAATAAATATATATATTTGGATGATTGCCTTCAGTAATTATCCTAGCATCCCAATTCACAGCAAGATATATACATAGCAGATCGAGATGCTATCCTCGGTTGCTAGATTGCTTCCTCATGCATTCTTGACACTCCTCCAAGACGCGTGAAAAAAAGATGGCCTTGAGACCTTCAAATGTAGAACTTTAATTAGAGTGTTATCAATGGGTAGCTTCTCTACATTTTTGTATCATACCATAGTAATATTATATCACGTTTACTAGATGAATCTTTATGTAAATATTATTGTAAATTTAAATAAATATATTTTTTTTTAATTTGAAATAAATTATTGACACTGAACTGTACAGCAATTTAATACATAGAATGACAGCAAGTAAGCCACTGAAGGAGAGACAACAAACACATTTGCTATAAGAGCAACTTAACTTGAAGCCGGCTCGAGAAGGCTGGCTTAGTCTTCAACTTAATCTTATTAGCTAAGCCCAGTTGTGGGAATGTTACACAAAAAGCCAGCCAAAGCTTTCTTAAACCAGAAAAAAACGTATATTCTAGTTTACCGTAGTAATCTAACTGTATTGTATTATTACATATTTTTAAGCTTCTCATTATATCTTCTGAATTTATTTTAATTTTTCATTTTTTACATATATGTACAAGTCTTATTTCCATAAGAATGCTTTTCTTGATCGATTAGAAAGGTTCAACATTTAAAATCAACCAAAACGTACATATTTTTTTATACATGTACGAAATTTCAACACTCAGGATACGCTAACTACCACACTATAATTTCAAAGGTGCTTATTCTTTGAAATTATAGTGTGGTAGTGAACGTATCATGTGGTCGATGTTTTGAGGTATATAACCAGGGTTATATTGTATGATTTTAGTTGGTGATGGGGTAGACCAATGCTATGTGTTAAAGGCCAAAATCTAGACGTATTTACAATAACCTATAGTGCTGCTTGTTGTAATGTTTGGAACAATGGGTTAGTTTGGTGCTTTAGCAAATCCAGAACATCAAACTAACTGTTCCAGTTCACTGTTCCAATCAATGCAACCAGTGCAGTAGGAACAAGCAGCATTATAAGCACTTATAAATATTGGAGATATGTGTAGATGTAGGCCTTTAACACATCCCATACTTATACGTAATTATATTCATTAGATTATTGATTAGTTGTTAGAGAATAAAATCTACGGAATGAGCCGTTAAAATATTGCACTGCCAAGAAATAGTCCCTAATCCCTAGAAATAAAAGAACACAAGAGAAGAAAAAAGTCAACCAGTATTAATGAAAACTATTTATGATTACTATTAAATATTTATAATGTCAATATTTTTTTGTCTGCCACGTACAGTTAAAGGGAATAAAACGCTAAAAACAAAATAATTTTACTTTCGGAGTTCCATATCTTTAAAACTATCTACAACACTAGAAAACCACATAAAACATCATATAAAGTACGTTCTATAGTTCTCGAGATAAATTTTTTTAAAAGCTATATTATTTTTCAATTTATTGTCGGAAAATATAAATCTCTGGAACCATTGGAAGTACAGATGTCTGCCAGCAATCAAAATAAAGATAGTTTAATGTGCTATAAAGTAGTTCATGACATTTGTCTTCGTAAGGATAGTATTTTTCATGAAATTCGCTAAAATAAATAGTTTTCTAGTTGTTCGGAAAAAAATTCATGTTCATATGCAAATATCATAAAAATTACAACCCCAACAAAGATAACGTTATAAACTACTTTACAGTATATTAAAAAATATTTTATTTAAGTGCTAGTAGACATCTTCACGTTTAATGGTCCATGAGATATAAAACAAACCTTCGGCAGTGGTAAAGCAATAAAACCTTGTCAGAGATAGTAGTAAAAAACATCCCATCCAAATAAAATGCATATATTGCAAATCAAAAGCCGAATTAAAAAGTATCGTGCATAATAAATAATACTTGAATGTCGCCCGACTGGTACTAAAGCGATCGAAAATGTTCCTCTCTAACACATATTCCTGGAAATATTACGGTTTGGGTTCGATTTCGACACGTAATAACCGAATTATTCCTTTCCATGGGGTTTTGACTCTATGCAAAGACCTGGTTATAGCGACGCTGCGAAGTAATATTCTACACAATGGGCCAACCCACAGCTTCATAGATCGACAAAATGGAATGTAAATTTTATAAAGATACCATTATACCCTGCAACATCCTTAGAAGATTAGGATGTTGGCCCTAATATCATTTATTACTCCCATGTTTTCAAATTAAAAAATGCCATAAATACAAAACTGGTATATTTGAACATTGGACCTTCATTTATAGTCATTCATTTAAGTATAGAATAAACAAATATGTTTTTGACTAACATTTATTAAAATTATTTCTCATATAAGGAAAATTTACATAAATGATAATACTATTGTAATACATCATGTTGCCTTCTTAGTATACTACAAAGTGATATAAGCCCCTGTTTGTTTATATTCTCTCATGGCACAACTAAAGCACTCCATAGTCCCTATGAGCAGCTAAGTGGGTTAAGTGACCGCATAACAGGACAAAGAAGCTCATCTCGGAGATCCGTTATCTGGATTAAACTCTATTTAAACCAGAAAGCGGATCATATATTTAATATTATTAATAGAAAAACGGATATTAATTAATAATTATGATGATACCGGCAAATTAGGCGTAATATGTTAATTTGTTTAATAATGCATACTTTTTGTACATTCTAGTTTAGTAGCTTGTTATCCCTAAGAAAAAACAAAAAATATGAAATAAAAGCAAGAGGCAAGAGGAAATGGGTGCTTAATCCCATGCACCCCAAAAGATACATTCGAAATCTCTATCGTAAAACGAAAATTGTAATAAACCGTACAATTATAGAAAATGTAGAAACATACAGCAGTGAAACCTGTGTTCTTATCCAAAAAACGAAAATAATATTAAGGTGTGTGAGTTCCTTCGAATGATATAAGGACTAAAAAATAATTCAGGACAATGAAGATCCAGGAAAATTAGGGAGTCGATATTATGGCGATCGCCAAAATGGGTAGGAACCGATGAGTTAGTCATCGACTGCCAAGATTTGCCAGAATTATGATAAATACAAAGAATACCACGTCAGAGATGAGGAGATAGAGAAGTCATATGGCTGACAGGAACGAGTCATCGAGGCCAAATCCGTTATATAAGGGCTGCAGAGCCATTATATAAATAAATGCAAATAAAACTAAAATACATTGGAATAAATTTAGTTTCTGCAATACTACTTCATAGGACAGGAATTATTATAAATAAAACCGTGCAGGTCCTAGTATACGCCGACAACATCAATATAATCGGACGCTCAAAGAGGTAAGTCGAGAGGGTAGAGGAATACCCTCTCGACTTACCTCTCGCGGAAGCAGCAAGAAAACTTGGTATAGCATACCTCGTACCTTGGCGTACAGGTCACATGCGAAAATTTGCAACCTCTTTAGCGAGACTGACGGCTGGACATGTGGCCGGGATGGAGGAACAGGAAACTCCTATAATCCATGGCCGGAAGACAGTAGGCCGCCTCCGACTTCAATGGCTTGACTGCATCGCTGCGGAAGCGTGGGGTTTTGCAAGTCCACAACTGGATGACTGCAACACAGGACAGACACTTCTGGAGGCTACTGGTTGAGTAGGCCTACACGCCTGAACGTGTGGTAGCGCCAAACTAATAATAACACCACTCAACCCATGGGTCAGGGATTCGGGACTGTGTAACAAAGTACTGTTTCTTAAACAACGGCTGTGCAAGAAGATCATTTGTTCTGACCACGCTCAACCACCAAATTGAGTAATTAAAAGTATCAACTGGGTGGACCCCAGAGAACTCTCGAGTTCTCGGTTGATTCACAGTTACAGTAAAAGCAATGATAATTATCTACTACGGCAATTAAAAGTGAGTAAAATACAATATATTACAAGTTTAAGGACTTAAATAAGGTTAATTTTCAATTGAAGAGACCTAGTTTTTCCTGAACTCAACGTAAGAATTTAATTTCAGCTCCAGTGATTCTGTCTATCTGCCGGTCAAGCATGATCTAGACCTCACTCCCATAGAAAACAATAGGGAGGCACACCGATTGGTTGAAACTCTTTAATACATAATTATGATTTTTTTTTTTAATTTGCGACAAATATAACACAAATCTTATTGTGTTATGTATTATTAATTCACATACTTCTTCTCAGATATCAATATTTAGAAAACCATTTACGGTACTGACTAATTTTCATTGTTTGAGGACTGCCCCCACAACAAATAAATATACTGCTATATATCTAGAATATTTCTTGGATAACAATTAAATCAAATAAATATTGTTACGACATGGTCTTCACAAAACAACAAATACTTACTATGGGGTAATTTCTGCCTGCCCAAAACCCTCACGAGAGACTTGGGAAGAGGAACTAAGCTTTCTTTGCCACGGCTCAAGTTGGATTTGAAGTCAGGGGCGGCGGCAAACGGTGAAGTTCCCTATAGAAAACTTTTTAACTTCCTTATCCGGGCATTAGTCAGGTCCAGATAAATCCACACAGATTTGTCTCCACAATTTACAAAGAGTAGTGTTTACCTAATAATGTGTAATAAGAAAACTAAAATATTAAAAAATGTTGATTAGTGATCAACTTAAATAGTAATTAAACTATAAGTTGGGAGCCAACGCTTCGCTCCACTACGCAGGGCTTCGTCAAGACAAACAAAAATATACAAATAACTAAACTGATGAAACAAAGTAAGATAATACATAATATGAAATGAAACTAAACTAAGGTATGACTAAAAATGATTTAAAATATGTTGGAATTAATATAGTATATTAATATATGACGAAAAATAAAGGAAATGAGAATAAAATAAACGTCAAGAAAACAGAAAAATAAAGAACAAAATAGGGAACCACCTTTCTAAATGAAGGAAAGCTAAAGAATGTGCTTAAGGCGGATGAGAGGTATAAACAGGGTAGGGAAGTGGGGGAAATAGGCGGTTAAAAAATGGCGACATATTTTAAACATTGGTAACAATTGACGAAATATTTACTATCTAACATTAACCTTATTTTATATCTATTTACTTTCATGCTTCTCTTTTATTTGTAATTTCTCTTTTAATTAACTGTCTAATACTATTTATATTTTTTGTTTATTTATACTATTCATTGTACTTCTTATTTTTCTGTTCTCTAATTTAATTTGTTTTTTAGCCATACCTCAGCTCGTTTTTACTTTATGTTATCTACTATCTTACTTTGTTACATTATTTTAGTTGTTCGTATCTTTTTTAGCCCTGCAAAGTGTGGCGAAACGTTGACTCAGAACTAACAGTTTAATTAAGATTTGAGTACTTTTGAACTCACCCGGACTATCTTCCTTTTAAATAAAAGAACAGTACACAATAATCAAATCTTAAATAGATCAACTATTATATCAAAATCCAGTACAAAGTAAGTATAGAAGGGAATAGACACTATCCCCATAAAGAAGGAACAGCTAATACAAATATATAGACATTAATAAACAAGAAGTATTTTAGCTAATAATTTCTCAATCAAAAAGTATAGAAAACCAAACCAAAATATAACAAAATAAATTATTAATGAACGATGTATCTATAGAAAAATAACTTCACCAATAGTGCCACAAATTACTCTACTTCGATTAAACTATCATAAATACCTCGTTGGGGTCATATAGCCTGGTTATCCTAGGGACGCCCTTACACTACCTCCAGATTACGCTGGATTCTACGGATGTATATATATAAAATAATGTATGAGTAAACACCGTGTAGGTAGGTAGATCAATGAGGAATGAAATAGAAAATTGAAGTATAATTATAAATCAATTGGACAATAAACACAAGATAAAGGTAAACAAACAATATTTATATATAATATTTATAATTAAGATTAAATTATAAATCATTAATAGAACAAAACACAGGAAATATCATTTTTAGAGATCAATTGAAATAATTAGAAATAAATAAAAAAAAAAAAGAAACATTAAATATTAAATTGGATACAAAACTCTACAAAATAAAATCAAACCTAAAGAAAGATAAACATTAATAAATAAAAAACGATGATAAATAAAGATGAATTACAAGTTACTAGGTGAAAGAAATGAATAAAATTTTATGACTATTATTATAAATATAGAACTAAAGGAATTATACAACGTGAATGTAGTACAGGTGAAATACTTGATATGTAGAGGTGAATGTTAGTTGATTATCAGAATAATTAGCAGGTTGGTGCACTTGATGAAGATGTTGATGTTGATGAAAATGGTAGAAAGATGTAGATATAATAAAGATAAAGATGATATTATACTTTAGATACACTGTAGGTAGAAGATAAAAACTAGGTAATATTATACCCTGTGCACAGATAGATAGCAGTTAAGGTTAACAGTCAATTACCTTCTCTCTCCACAATCCAAAGAGGTTGCAAGTGCAGTAGGTAGCAATCAACAGTTCTTACAACTTGTTTAAGTTTAACACTAATACAGAGGTTACATCACATTTATGAGAAATGCAATAGTACATAATTTAAGGTTGTAAATTAATGGTAAAGTAAAATAATTTAAAAGAGCAGAGGGAGTTTATAATTTATTTAATAAATATATCAAATTAAGGTAATGGATCGAAAGTGGCCTGAACAAACTAAAAACTAAAGCAAAACCATCAAACTTCACCAACATAACCTTTACAAAAGATTTTTAGTCCAAATATATACCATATACTGAAGGAAGAAATTGACCAACAATTGTTACTGCAATTGAATTAATGACTCTGGATTCAATATTCTAATATTTCTAAATTATATATGAAGACAGTAATTTGGAATAGATACAACTGACTAAATAGACACATGGCATCCACTTTATTTTCAATGCCTTTTTTACCATTTCATCGACCAGTTTTCAATTATTTGAAAAAAATATTAAAACTGTGATTGAACCGTGGACGTAAGGTTGAGGTGGTTACCAAATGAGGGACGGTAAGAGAAAAGTTAGCTCTTTGGAGTGGCCCTATTCGTATACGAACTTCAGAAAATATCGATTCCGGCATCAAAGCATCAAGTGTCCTCTAGAATTATGTTTGAAACCGAAATAGGTTACATTACGCTGCTACCTATTAAACAGATCACCACTCCCAGGTAAAAAAATATGTTACAAACCTCAACAGTTGCCTATCTAATCATTCCAACCTCTCCATTCTATCCTGGAAATGGCACTCACACTAAATTGAAATTGAAAATCTATTTCGGTGTGCTCTTCGCACAAGTTTTACTTACCACCATGGAATGTGAGATATAAATAGCTCAAGTATTAAATAAACTATTTATTATGATATATATTTCAGGCCTGAAAATGAAGGAAAGCCAAAGAATCGTTTCTTTAGTAACAACTAGAAATGAATTTTTTGTGAATTATATTTTAGTAAATGTTATGAAAACTACTACTCCTATAAAGATGACCGACATAAACTATTTTACAGTAGATTAAAATAGCTTTAATTTGAGTGCAAATACATCTCTAGGTCTTGTGATTTCTTAAATATAGATTTCCCAAAATAAATTCACTAACTAGTGATTTTTCAGTATATTTGTTATGAAATGAAAAAAAGTATATCTCCAGAATTATTGGACGTAAAGAGCTCATTTAGGGCTCATATTTTGGCAAATTCATTCTTAATTAAATGAGGTTCTATTAGGTTTATTATTGTTGTAGTTAGTTTTCAAGGTATAGAACTTCGTATGAAATGTTTTTTTGAACGCCACCATTTTTCATTTCCCCTAGCTATACTTGGCAGACTCATCAATTTTGACTAGTAACTATACGTAGATTTAATTAAAGTAATCAAATATTGGGGTGAAATAACCGACTTTTTTCTCCTTTT
The DNA here is from genome assembly GCF_000696795.3 of Halyomorpha halys. Classification (NCBI taxonomy): domain Eukaryota; kingdom Metazoa; phylum Arthropoda; class Insecta; order Hemiptera; family Pentatomidae; genus Halyomorpha; species Halyomorpha halys. The sequence continues at coordinate 319,562 of NW_027113188.1, read as the reverse complement.
GGCCTCTTGTGCTGAAAGATTATCTCCATACATACTTATCATCAAGGAAATCTAATCATTTGGAGAAATTGAAGTTTAATTAAACCTGAGGTGATAAGAAGCTCTAAGGAACGATCCTTAAATAAGCAAAGGGGTTGTAGATTAGGGTACCACCAAGCCGTTCATCTTGCCTGCATTTTAAACCAACCCGTAGATGGGATGATGTGTCAGTGAGGTTAGTACGGGAGGGGATGGTACGGCTTGGCATTGATCAGAATGCAAAGCACTGTTGTGACAGCCGTTTCATGTAACATCCATACACATTCTTCCAACAAAAAAACCTGATGCTAAATGGGTTCCCTGTTTGTTTTGTATTTCTCTGCATTATCGGCGAATGATGTTTAATCTATAAACATCCATAATTAATTAACATAAAACATCATGTTAATTCAAAATAAGTTTGACGATTCCTGAATAATGTACATACTATGAGTTCCTGACCATTTCAGTACGTGGATTTTATTATTAAGCTTTTGTTTCATTATTAACATTTTTAATGAATAAAGCATATCATTACAGGTCTATTTTTACTTTCACTTATCTATTTATAGAATCTAAAGTGAATAGAACCAGAAGTTCCACTTTATAGAATCGACATTTTTTCGAATTATTGCAAAAGGGCACTAACGATTTTCTTGACACTCAGCATGTCAATGTACAATCAAGTGCTCTTTAACATCAGAAAGGTCTTATCCTCATTGAAAATGTTTAATATGGCTTAAATACATTAAAAATATTGTCGCGTTTTCTAGTCTTTACGTTTTATTTTTCGAAAACCACAAAAATAGCGATAACTTAGCCCACCAATCTACAAAACACTTTTAAAAAATAAAATATCTGGACATACGGAGTTGAGCTTTGGGGCTCCACTAAACCATTCAATTCCTCCCAAAACCAATCCTCACAGTCCAAAATCCTTCGTAAAATCCTTAATGCTCCTTACTTTGTCACAAATCAAGTCATCCATCAGGACCTCCAAGTCCCATATGTTGCCGATTTGGCCAGAACCCCATACCATACCTTCCATGATAAACTTCCCAACTACCCAAATCCACTTTTCTAACCTGGCTTCACTTTCATTACCTAATAATCCTCCAACGCCTCTGTAAAGAAGATGGCCTCGAGATTTTATCCTCTAGAAATGTTATTGAAGTTCTATCAATGGCTAGATTCTCCACATGTTCGTATCATGTCACCTACAGCAAATTTACTTGTTTATATTTTTATACAGTTGTAAATAACAATAAATAAATTATAAAAATAAATTAAATAAAATCTGTATCTATGAAGGGTCAGGGGTTCAATACTTTCTAAGGAAGTACTGTTACTAGACCAACGGCTGTGCAAGGAGGTAATAGAATCACGCTAGACCGTCAGATTTTTACCCAATCAAGAGTCCCCAACTAAAGAGGCAGGGTAGACCCCAGAAGGGCTCCAGAACCCACAGTAGTTGAATCACGGCTACATTAGGGGTATTCATGATCTTTAGTTTAACATGTTAAAGCGTGTTAAATGGAGAAATATTTCCTTCTTTTACCATCTTAAAACGAAATAACATATGACATGGTTGAGAGTGTTTTTTTTTTTTGTGTCGTGTTAGGTTATTTACTCGTGGTTTGTGGTTTGATTGTCTTAGTGTTGTTTTGGACGTTTTTAAACATAGACAATCAGTAACCAAACTTTAACACTTCTACTTTACACTTACTTTAGGCATGTTGTAATAAAATACTGTAATCAAAACTTAGAAGTAAACAGTTTTGGAGAAAAAGTTACTAAACAAGTTGCTCAGAAAATCCGCTAGGAACTATCATACATTTACCATTTAACATGACTACATATAACATCATGAATACACCTAGTGTAACACAAAAAAAATTTCTGCCTCCAGCCGGATTCGAACTCGGGCCCTTGGAGTTAGTAGCTACGCGCCTTACGGCTACCTTCGCTCCCCTACACAACACTTGGTGACGTAAATAGGTTAGTAAGTGAAAGTTGTGTGATACACGAAGCGCGCCAGATTTTTTCTTTTACTTTATATTACAGGAATTCCTTTCTGTTTACAGAATTTTTAAAATTTTATATTCGTCATATACAATAGTGCTTATTTCAGATTTTCATTGTTGTATGTAGATTTTTTTTTCATGATTATTAATATATATTTAATTATTTTTAAATAACCAAATTTTTTTCATATACTTGTTTTTTGCCTCTCTTATTAACTAATACTCCTTATGTTACACCAGACCAAGCGATAAAATTAAAAATGATATAAGCAATTGAATGTATAACGGTGGCACAAATCAAACCTCACAAACTCAGTAATTCAATTTAAATTTAGAACATTCTACTCCACCACCAAGTATTATCATCATGTAATAGACGCACATACATCTACACAGAGAAAAATATACAGAGATTTTTTATTAAACTTATTAATAGAATATCACATTCAACATCAAACTCTAGAGCTATTGTAAGAGGTTCTACCTTAAGAATATACCACTCTACAATTCACTCTTGTCATTAATCCACCAAAAGTACTAAAAATAGGATTAATTTTTAAATATGTCTGCCATATATTTTAAGATTTTTAGGCAATAACTCCTAAAGTATTACAAGAAACTGAAATATCATTATAAAGTACTTTTCACGAGCTCCAATTTGAACCCTAATAAAGGTCATTAGATTCAATAATTCAATAATTTTGTTTTTCCTCAAAAACGAGAAAAAATCATTTTTCTTAATTTATCAGGGCAAAGATCATGAAAGCTCTTACTTTTAGGAAAATAGTAATTATAAACTACTTTATACTCTAAATTTACAGTCTATTTAAAGAGACTGCCTCAAATTGATCCAAGCTTAAACTCTTGATATTCGATATTTTTCAGGATTTAGTTTTTTTAATAACATATTCTTTCAAAAGAACGAGAAATCAACAGTATATGAATTTATTTTGGAAAATAACATAGAAACTGCTACTCTTACATAGGTGTTCATTGCTCCTGTCAAACACAATTTAAGTGATGAAATAATTCCCCAATAATTGGGAAAGGATGGAGAAGAATCGTGGTTAGATAATAATCAAGTGTTGGGGACACGGATTATCAGTTTACAAACTAGTGCCCACAGAGATGCGGATTTAACGTGAAAAATGGCCAGCAGAACAAAAACGGATAAGAGGAACATTGACAAACGATCTCTGCAGATTTGCTCTGGAAAAACGTTTTAGGGATACTTTGTTTTCTCTTACCTAATAGAATTGAGAAAATATTAATAATATCCAGCCAGAGGAAAAATATATTTAATCTTTGCCAACGAAAAAATAAACATTTGCGTAAATTAAAATAAATCAACAGCAATAACCGATCTTTTCCATTAAAAAAAATTTTAAAAAACAGCATTTTGTCAATAGACTTGTTCGAATAACATAAAAATAAATTATATGAGGAGAAGATGGTTGGAGGGTTCGGTCAAAATATAACACAAACAAGTTGAAATAAATTACTTAATTGTATCAACCAGGGCTAAGAACAAAGAACAAGATAACAAACAATGAACACAAAATAAAAAATAAAAACATAATGACATAAAGTAAATAATTGTACAGAATGAAATAATTAAAATTAAAGTGATGAAAGAAGTGGAAAATAAAATTTGCTATATATACATTTTATTTTATTTTCCAGGTTCTTTCATCACTTTAATTTTATTCTCATTCTGTACAATTATTTACTTTACGTCATTCTGTTTATATTTTTCTTTTTTGGAAGATTGCTGATTGACCGTGTGTAACAATGAATGGAATATGGTCCGGGTGCGGTCAAATAAAACTTATACTACACTACTAAAAATAGTACGAAATATTACTTTTTGAGTTTAATTTGACCGCACCCGGACCATATTCCATTATAAACAGAATGACGTAAAGTAAATAATTGTACAGAATGAGAATAAAATTAAAGTGATGAAAGAACTGGAAAATAAAATTACCTATATATACATTTTATTTATTTTCCACTTCTTTCATCACTTTAATTTTATTAATTACATTCTGTACAATTATTTACATTATGTCATTCTGTTTATATTTTTTATTTTATATTCATAGGTTGTTATTTTGTTTTTTGTTCTTAGCCCTGATGAAAGCTAGAAATTCTGGCCGAAATGTTGGCACGATTAAAGTTAATTCAACTTATTTGTTATATTTGAACTGCACCCCTAATCATCTTCTCCTCATATAATTTATCCACGGTCAACTATCTCTCATCATTAAAAATAAATTGTATATTTTAATTTTTAACAAAACAACCCGAAGGATCTAAGAAGCACTGGGTATGATAACATGAAGTAAATATATAAAGAATAATGAATAAATATATATAATGTTTACCTATTTTTACACTTACTTAACATATACATCTTTACTCCCCACAAAACCACACGTCATTAGATTAAACAAAATGTTATATGTTCGGTGTCCACAGCCGTTTCAAAATTAACACCTAATTTTAAGGTGAATATTTAGCATACACAAAACGATTGCTGTAAAATGTTTGCTGGCACCTAACTCTTGATATTTAAAATTTAAAGTTTTACCAGTCAATAATAACCAGTTCATTTAACATAAACGAACTTGTGTATTAAGTTTTTTGATCAGTAATCAAGATACGTGAATAAAAAAAAAAATATTAGATGGTGAAACAAATCAATTAGGCAAAATATTTATTGAAATCAAATTAAATTTACAATTTGATAAATATGCTGAATTATAAAATAAAATTGCAAATCATACTGATCAGTGTGTTTTTTGTGTGTAGGACTGAGAAGTGACCCTTCATAAGATATCAGAATGTAGGGCAGTGATAGTAAGGTAAACAAGGACCTATATAGGACGAAGGCTCAGTATATCTGTAGCAAGGAACCCTTAAATTCTGAGAAGGGCACATCCGAGCCGAACCAATATGACCTAAAGGCCCCACAATAATCAACATGGCTACCAACAATAAATAAACAGGAGAAGGGCTACAATTCTTGAAACCCTTCCAATCTTTATTCCACTTTTATTCAGTTGAGGGGTTTCGTAATCCCTAACGCTTTTTCCTCCCTACTAGTGCCTCAACGGATATTTTTTTCATTTCATCATTTTTTATCTAATTAACTTTTAATTAAAAAAAAAGATAAAAAATATTTACTTATTATTACTGATAGTACAGCCAATAAAATTCAAATTCATATTCAATGAAGATGGAAGGTACTGCGGTACTGCAATGTTCTCTGAAAGAAAAAATGCCGAGTAATTTTTGGATTCTAGCTCAAAAAGCCTTAATACTGGAGTACATAAAAACTATATTAAGCGATATTGCATTTTTTAAATATAATTAATTACTGACACAAATTAGAATTTGCCACTGTCTTAAGCGTTAAGGAAAAGTGATAGAATTTCGTACATTTTTAACAAAATAAAAATTAATAAATGTATATATACATAAACAAATATATATAACAAAAACAGATTCAAAATATGTACATAAATAAATAAGAATCAAAATTAAATTAAAATTCAAATAAATAAATATAAATATTAAAAATATATAAAAAACAAATTAAAATTAAAATCGTAATTATTTATTGATAATTATTAAAATCTGCCACACTATCGAGGAATTATTAATAGTCATACAATTGAGGAAATTCGTACTAAAATAAAAAAAATAAAAATAAGAAAAGTAGATTGAAATATGTTAATAGATAATTAAGAATAAAATAACTAACATTAAAATGAAAATAAACAGAAAAAAAATAAAATTAAAATAATTATTTGTTTATAAAAATTAGAATCTGCTAACTTTTCGGGAATAGCTAGCTACTAGTGATAATTGAACGAATTCATACTAAAATTAAAAAAAAAAAAATACAAACATAAAAAAAAAGAATAACAAAATAAAATATGTGCATAGATAAATAAGAATCATATCAAATAACCACTAAGTAAAATTTCCAAAATTATTAATAATAAACATAAAATACTGATCATAGTCATTCCAATACTACAACATTATAAGGCATTATTATATGTATAAATAATTGACCATATTATTTCAAATCATGAAGAAGATGCAGGGGTTCGGTCAAAAGAAACAAAAATAGTTAAAACTATTTATTTGCTGTCGTTTCGTCCCACTTTGTAGAGCTTCATCAGGGCTGTTCAAGTTGAGAGCTCGAGGAGAAAACTTTGATTATATATTATATTATTGAAATATATTATATATTATACAATATTATTGATATGTCAATTATCAGAAATTGATTCGTTTTAGAATCTAAATGATGAAAAATTCAAATTATCATATATTCCATTAATTTATTTTCTTAAAACTACTTTTAATAAAATCGAAATAAATCAGTAAAACGATCAAATACATTAATGTTTAAATGCGAATATTCTAAATAAAAATGCAATTTACAATTACTGTTATTTACAATTAATTCCATTCGGAAAAACGAAACTTTAAATACATTATTTAAATTAGATATTTGATAAAGAGTAACTAAGTAATGATTACTTCATCGATTATTTATTAATTTTTATTTATTAATCATATCGCATTAAAATGTAATGTATCTTAAACAAAACCTTCTGTTTTTTTACTACATTCTAAAATTTAAAACCATCTAATAAAAACTATTAAAAATACTGAAATAAGAAAACAATTTAATATTAAAAAATTATTTCTATTAATATTGTAATAAGAAAAAAATATTAAAACACTATATTCAATTACAATAAGTATTGTAGATTATAAAATGTAAAGAAAGCTCTTCTGACAAATATTTAATTTACACACTTATTGGAAATAAAAGTTTTTTTTTCTTCGAAAATCTATTTGCTTATTATTATTTTTTTGTATAGCTTAGAATACAACGGCTCTAAAAAACATAGGTCGGCGTGTGGGGATGAAGATATATATTTATATATATCTTGAATTCAATTCCAAAGGAAGGTCACGGCAGAGGAGATTCCAAGCCTGGAATATTAATCCAGCAATCCAGAGACCATTTTGGAGGATATATTTCTCAAGAATTCCATGTAAGGATAGCAATAGCCACCAAGTTAAACCCAGCTCCTTGAGAGTTCTAGAAGATATAAAATAATTCAATAAAACTAAAAAAATCTGATTTTAATGCTAATCAAATTAATGGAGGTCACTTGTAAGTACGATGACTAGCTAATTTACACAAAACATAATATTGTAGAATCCCTGTAATATAATAATCCCTGTAATAACTCAAGTTTCAAATTAAGAAATATTTTAATTATATTATTTAAATTTCTTGAGACAAGGTAATTATTTATTAAATAAATCAAAAATTTTGTATCCAATTTTGTCTCAACACTTTATTTTTCAACAGTCCAACGTTTCGGCCATTCTAGCCATCCTCAAGGACATCTTCAATATAATTTCTTCCTCACATTAATTTAAAGTTTCTTTTGCAGGCTATTCTGCTCAGGCCATTTTCTTTATTATAAGTTAAAAGTCTATTTTTTAAAATTTAAAATCATTAATATTTAATCTTTCTTATATAAGATTATCCACAATTAATACACTACCATATAACAAACCATTTATGAATAAAATAATTTCGCCTTATTCACACTTATTATTTCTAGCGCTCTCTTTTTGCCTCTACTGTTCTGTTAGGGGCATAAAAATTACTTAGGAGTATGATAGATTTGATGATTTTTTTTGTGAATTTCATATCTATTTTTTTTTATATATCAATGTTTTATTACATAATTATATCATGCTCAATAATTATTATATTGCTTCAGACTACACCCTTATACAATTCATTTTTCGTTTTGATATGTATTACATAACAATTTTATTTTTCATCATAAACAGTGAAAAAAAAGAAATTTATAAATTATTGTTTCTCTATGTTTTCCTATATCGGTTATTAACGTATTTAAAGAACTAGGGCAAAATTGAAAGCAATAATGGGTCAATTTATGTATATTTTTATCCAAAATTTATGTTTAGTTCCTAATGCATCATGGTTGTTATTCTTGTTTAATACAGTTGTTACTAATTCGGTATTTTAGCGATTTTTGGAAAGTGTCTTATATCCCTTATTAGGTGATGATAATCCCCTAATTTTTGTATAAACTCGCATTTTAGTCTCATACTACTTCTTAAAATCAAAATTTTTTTTTCGCGCAAAAAAGCAAGTGGGATTATTGTTTTGGCATGACGTTATTTAAACATACGCTAGGCCTATCTACTCAGGACGAATGTTATTTTAATTTATTTCGTTTTTTTCTTATTTAATTAATTATCTATTATGAGTTGTACTCCTTATTATCTATTATGAGTTATACTCCTTATTATAATTGCAAAAATATAGAAGTATTTTTTCAACTATCTAATCCACAAGAACGATAACGAAAATGACGCCTCAAAAGTTATTTATCCAAAAGCTAAAAGATGTTTACTTTTGGCATCTTTTAGCTTTTGGATAAACTTGACAATATTTGGTCAAAGCTAGCAAGAAGGGATCGATAATTATATGCGAATCTAAATAACAGATTATATTTATGTGAAGATCACTTCCATTTAAGTGTAATGAAAGATACAAATTGTAAGTTCATGAGAGATGATATTTATTCCAAAAGACTACTTAAAGTAACATAATGACTTTGCCTTCCAGTTGGAAAACGTTATAGAGAATTATATTAAATCTCGAAATTTAGTGGAACCCTTGTTGGGTTTAAAAAATAATCGCAGCACCCTTGTTGAGCTATAAAAAAAAAAAATAAAAATGTTGCCAAAATTAACCTAAGAGCGATTGTGTATATAGGAAATTAAGAAATTAATAAATCAATTTTAATTTTATGAGCGGTTAAGATTATATTTGTGAAAGAAAACCTCTTATACAAATTCATTACACAATATACAATTGTAAAACAAAATCTGAGTCTAGTGCTCCATTACAAAAACAATAAAAAAATAAAACTAACTGGATAATACAAGAGTATTAACAAAATATTCATTAGTCCATTATATTATACTATCTTTTCTATATTATATTATAACGATAAACGAAAGCGTACTATATGTAAGTAAAGATATTAATTGGCTTCGAAAACTATTTACATGCTTCTACTTATATGCCACTTACAAAATCAAACATTACATATTGTTACAATACAAATATAGAGTCTGTTCAATTTGGCTTCACTGTCCAATGTTGAATATATTTTCGATGTTTTGTAGGTTGCAAGATACGGATATGGGTGGCTTTAAGATATATTGTCTATTCTCTTTAAAGGTTGAATAATGTAGAAGGATGTGGTACAAACTATTATTGAAATAACTTTTGCAGAATGGACAGAGTTCTTTTGCCTTGAAAGTGGGGGTTTTGCTCCCGTTGTGTAGTGTAGTTTGATGTACTCCGGGTTTCCTACTCTTATTCGATTGATGCACCTTAATCTTTTCTATATTTAGCCTATATGTCAGATATCCTTCAGGTTCGAGTAAGAGTGATCGGTATATGGGGTTAATGTTTTGAGTTCAATGCTCTATTGATGTCAGTTGAGAAGTTGTAGTACAGAATCTTTTCATATCGTCGAATATCGCCTTTATGTTTCAATATTCCGTTTTTGTCTGAAGCATTGAACTCATTTCCAAATCCATATTGGTGAGCTATATTATCTTACTGTAATGTCATTTTATATATTTTGCATAGTCAAATGCAACGTCATTTGTCAGTCGTTAAATTCTCCCACTCCCTGTCTACACCATTCTGTAAGATGGGTGTCCTTTTTTGTTGTTTCTTTTCCTTTTTTCTTAAACTTTATTTTATTCTTACTTATTTTCTGTCATTTAATATTCACTGTATCTTTTTTAAATATCTCTCTTTTATCTCCTTTAGCAAGTGATTATTTCTGTTTTTATTATATTTCTAATCAGTTAAAAAAGACCTATATTCAGAAAAATTGGATATCCAAACTCCTTTGCAAGCTTTACTCATAAAAGTAAAATTACGATTCACAGTAACTATATGCAACATATATTTACCACCCACGGAGAGGATTAATGAAACAGCTTTTATTCAACTTATTAATAGTCTTCCTCCTCCTTATATTGTATTTGGAGATATGAACGGATCGCATCAAACTTGG
>NW_027113188.1:300203-305930 GCF_000696795.3 Halyomorpha halys | reverse complement strand
ACCTAGATGTTGATCGCCCTGAATAAAAATCTAATCTAATCTAATACCTTATTTTTGTATCTTTCCATATTTGTTCAATTTTGTATAAGTTTTCATATGTTTTTACCACATCTGTATCTTTCCATATTTGTTCAATTTTGTATAAGTTTTCACATGTTTTTACCACATCTGTTTATTTTTATTCCATGTTATCTTATTATCTTGCTCTGCTACTTAATTTTAATTTTTTGTATCTGTTTTAGCACTGATGACGTCCAGATACCAGAGGCTACACGTCGGTTTATAATGAATAGTTTATTTTCTATGTGATGGTTCATAATGAATAGTTTATTTTCTATGTGATGGTTCGTAATGAATAGTTTATTTTCTATGCGATGGTTCGTAATGAATAGTTTATTTTCTATGTGATGGTTCATAATGAATAGTTTATTTTCTATGTGATGGTTCATAATGAATAGTTTATTTTCTATGTGATGGTTCATAGTGAATAGTTTATTTTCTATGTGATGGTTCGTAATGAATAGTTTATTTTCTATGTGATGGTTCGTAATGAATAGTTTATTTTCTATGTGAGTTATTTTGACCGGACCCGGACCATCTTCCTTTTATTATTTTAATTTCCATTTTTTGTAAAATTTTGAGAATGTGGGATGCCCATAGCACACGAACCGTCACACATAAAACAGGTCCACATCACTTGATATTGCTTTATAAATTTATTTCTGAGGTATAATTTAGATTTTTTATTAAAATATGGAAACACATAGTACATTATTTCCTTAGCGTTTTCTAATTTTAAATTAATACGCTGGTTGAATAATAGTTTACTGTCTAACCTGAATCAAAAGTAATTAAGGGATTTGGCTAAAGGGGTAGGAAGGAATATCATTTAAGACTATGTTTGAGAGAAGTAAAGGTCATAGTTTAGTGAAAATCAAACCTTCTGATTTTTCATTATTTAAATGTAAATCCCATGTTTTAAGCACCTTAAATGATTTTTTTTTTTAAGTTTCTTTTAGTCAATTAGTTATTGTATCATTTCGGTAGGATGAGGAATGCATCAGCATAGAGTGCTGTATTAACATTTTTGAATTTTGGATAGTTCTTTATGAATTAATTGAATAATATTATCCAGTTTGTGATATATTGTCCTCATTGCTTAAACACATTAAACACTTTTTCAAAAATATAAGTGTACCAAAGCAGCCGCCATTCAGGAAATTAAGAAACTGTGAAGCACCTGCCATCATTTCTCAACTATCACGAAACCACAACAGCTTAAAAATCGCGCCATACTTAACTACAAGAGGATAATAAAACTGACAACAATTTAGAAGGAATAAAATATATTTTTATAACCGGAAAAAATGTTTTGAGTCCTTCGTAATTATGAGTTTAATTAGGACTTAATTCATAACGACAGTTTTCATGTGCTTCACCAACAAATAAAATTATGAAGGTTATATTCCAAACTAAATCATCGAATTCTAATTTTAATTTGGGTAATGAGAAGAAATGCAATGAAAATTGAGTCCGTCTACAATCAGATAAATAATTGTGAAAATTATAATTTACAATTGCAATCTTAACAAATTTAATGAAGTAAAGATAGTTGATCTTAGATTAATAATTGGATAATATGGTCGGGGGTGGGGTCAGAAAAAAAGAACATACGTAAACAAAAATTATTTATTCATGCCTACGTTTCGACCTGAGTTTTAGGCTTTCATCAGCGAGCTCGTAGCAGGGGATCCTGGCTAAAAATAATTAAATATGTCTAACTAATTTTTATTTATTTATGTTCTTTTTTGTAGTTTTATTCTCCCGACCTTTTGCACCTAACAAATTTAAATAAATTGAACAAAATTAAGATTTCACTAGTCTTTATGGCCATCTCATTAAGAAACTAATTAGCTAAAAAAAAAATCAGTTCAGACAGTAAACAGCAGGTGGTTCGTAATGTGGAAATGGATGTGAAACTCAATTAAAATAAAGTATGATGGTATCTCTCAGCAGAAGGGATGCTGTGGCAATCCCACGAAATGAAAACATTACCCCCCCACCATAGTGTTTGAATAAGGTGATACCCTGTACATAACCACCCTACCCTTATGTCAGAAATGACAAGGAAGGGGATCATTAAAAAAAATGTATAGATCTACCTCCATATTGCGGCAGACTCCTCGATTATAAAAATCAACGACAAGATAAAAAGAATTTTAAGAATAACCTATAAAATTGCATGGGATGGGTTTCATGAGGATCTAAAGGCTCTAGGATATCAACAAGTAACTAACGCTGAAAATTTGAGGATAGATTGGTCCAATCAAGCTACTAACATCTGGGAAAAGTTGTAACGTCATCAATCTTAGCTAATTATTGTTGGGAAAACTCCCATCAGCTAATCATTGCAACTTAGTTAAGAAAGGGCTGTAGAAGTAATTTCTATCAGCCGGGAATCCAATAAGAACTCTTCAATCATCACAAAAGGAAAAGAAACTGTTTCAATTAATGTATTTTAATTTATCATAAAATAAAATAATTATTTAGTCTGAGTAAAATTAATTTAATTTAAAAATGCAATATATTTAATTTTAAAATAACAAATTATATTAGCTTGTAATTCTAACTTGTTTAAACGACACATGCAACCTAACCTTGACGACAGACAAAACCCAACATATGCCTCAGAATCAAAAGCAGTACCTAAAAACATTACACGACTGGTTTGAAGTTAGGAAAACCCAACTAAATAAACTACAAATCACATCACAACACTCTTACCCTTTAATATAAAACGTGTCTTCTGGTTTTCTTAGACAAAACGCCGACAACACGACACCAATGGCGAAGACTTCATCACTAGATACCTCGACACACATATACCATCCAAATCAACAAGTATATATACAAATTAGATAATAAGTTATGATGTAATAATCATATTTTATGGCAACCATTTATCTGAATCATTGGAATAAAATCATCTATCAATCATTGTAAATAAACACTTTGATGTAAGTTATATACTATCATATTGCCCAATACCACCCCTTCTTATATTATATAATTGATGGTAATAATATATTATAGAAATAAAGGTATATAATTGGTAACTGGTAAACACAAAACAAGCCTTTGGGAAAGAATCCAATTATAATAATAGTTTTTACAGGACTCAATATAAATTATATTAATTAACTTATTCTTGGATAATTGCCTTCAGCGATTATCCTGGCAACCCGATTAAATCCCGAACAGTACATAGCAAGTAAGATAAAGACTACTCCAGGGTGGAGACGGTGGTTTTCAAGTCCCTTTCCAATTTTCACCACTTTTCAATTTTGCTTAATTAAACTAACTCAAGTAACCTCTTCTCTTATTAAATAAATGTTTTTTATACGTGAATTATTGATGTGCCAATCAAAATTGTTGGAGCTGTTTCAACAAAATCGAAAAAGTATTTAAAATAATTTTATAAAATGGCACTTTCAGTACTCAATTTTATAAATATGGCTGTAACATTACAAGCATGTCCCCGCCTAAAATATGTAACTTTAGCTTCCCACGAATTTTCGTTTTTGAGTAAAGTTCATGAAACATACACACAATTTTGCGAGACTTGGTATTTGGGCTCTTGGGATCTCAAAACGTGTAGTTTCGTCGAAAACTCGAATTCGAAATTCTGCATGTACACAATACTCCCCTACCCGATATTTCATATATAAACAAGAAAAGTAAAAATAAATAAATGAACACAGGAGGCACTAACAATGAGTAGAACCTCTGGGCCTATCTGGGCGTTTCATATTTTAAAATTATGTCAAGCCACCTCAAATCGACTGTCTCATTTGTCGGAAAGCTTAACTAAAAAAAAAAAATAAACGCTGGCTCGGATAGAAACATTTATTTGTAAAGTGAATACAAACAAATTCATAAATTTAATTTTAAAAAAAGGAGAAACTTTCCAAAAATATAGAACCAAATTTAAAAAAATCCTTATTTAAAAAAAATTATTATTTACAATTTTTTGTACAAATTGATGAACTCTGATGGATCGGAGTCCTGAAGTTCGTACCAAAAAGGTCCAGACTTGGCGACTGTACTATACGAAGTCGACGGGGCGACTGTACATACCCTACTCGACAGGGCGATTATACATAGCCTACTGAACTTAGCCCACAACACGTTGTAATGATGTGACAAATAATCCCACTGGCCCGTACTTCACCATATAAACATTACCACAATTATAATTCTCTTTCTTTTAAACCAAAACATACTCCTCTCAAAAATATATAGTAAATAATGTAATTAAATCTATTTACAATCCATTTACATTTTAATTAATATACATGGCATTAACAATATAATTATATTCAAGATAAAGGAGTTGATGGATTATTACGCTATTGTAAGGGACGTGACGGTTATGCGGGTCGGGGTGTAGGTTCTAGAGCGCTCGGTTTGAAACGTATTGGGTTCTATTCCCACCCGGGGTACTTAATATTTATTTTTCGGCGGTCCCGAAAAATTTAGTTGGTAAGCGGCTCACATGCTGGACTAGTTACCCCACTAAATACCAATACCAATACTAATATATTATTGCAGATATTTGAATACAGAACTCTTGCTTAGCGATAATACAAAAACCCATTAGAACCTAAATAACAATAAAGTTTAAACAGGAGTCAGGTGATAAAAGTTAGCTCTTATCCAGAACGAGGAGGATGTAGGTTTAAGCAGCAACTTTGTACAATGGAAGTGTTTACACTGACAGCGTCAACTTCAGGCACCTTTTCAGAGATCACTTCATCTTTCTGGAGCGCTACAAGTGCTGATTCTATAAGAGGCTTTTGTTGGAATTCATCTTTATTTTCGATCTCCATAAAATAAAATAAAAATCTATTTATCTATCTACAATCTATAATAAAAATCTATCTTTAACTTCAATACTGCAAAGAAAAAATACAGTAAACAATGACTAAATTATTTTAAAAAGGGCATCACGATTATTTTGAATATTGATGAATTGTGAAAATTGTATTCACTGTGGCTGAGATAGAAGGGTTATCAAAATCGCAAATATTTAAGAATTATAATAGTAGCACGTAATTTTAACTTGGAGGCATATTGTAACAAGATCTATAATTAATATTATCCAAATGACCTTTAACCATTTTTATTAAAACATATAACGTTTCGGACTATCTGGCCATCATCAAGGACAATTTTAATTTAAGTATCACAGCCTCACATTGATTTATAAAACTTTGCAAGCTATTACGTTCTAGTCAATTTAACACAATCAAAATCAACCTGTATTAGTCACTATAACATTTTATACAATATTTTTAATACATTAATAAAATTAATATATGAAAACAAAATATCGTTATGATAACTTAATGATTGTAAAATACAAGATATTATTAAACGTAATAGTGACAAATACAGGATTATTTTGACTGAGTTAAATTGGCTTGGGCTTAGTGACCTGCAAAGTTTTATAAATCAATGAGAGGCTGTGATTCCAAAATTAATATTGTTCGTGATGATTGCCGGATCGATCAAAACGATGAACATGTAATATAAATTAATAAAGAAGGCTGAGCCTATTTGGGTAATTTTTTTTACTATAAATAAAACTAACTTAATAATTTTATGAATCTGATGATCGAAACGGTTAGTAAATGAATTCATCTCTATCCTTCAAAAATATTATCT
>NW_027113188.1:294037-299268 GCF_000696795.3 Halyomorpha halys | reverse complement strand
TTGGGAAGTTTATTATGGAAGGATTGGTATCTGGTTCTGGCCAAATCGGCAACATAGGGGACATTGAGGTCCTGGAGGATGATTTGATATGTGACAAAGTAAGGAGCATTAAGGATTTTACGAAGGATTTTGGACTGTAAGGATTGGATTCGAGAGGAATTAGATGGTTTAGTGGAGGCCCATAGCTCAACTTCGTATGTCCAAATAGGACTTATAATAGTCATGTAGATCAGTCTTTTGTAATGGATTGGAACTTTGGACCGTTTAAGAAAAAAATAAATAAAAAAAACAGTAAAATTGCATATTATTTTCCAACCGAAGTGGTCATTTTTATTGATGTACTTTTTTCATTGTTAAATTCTGTTAATAATTACTTTGTATTATTTTTACTTCTTGTATAAATTTTTGGCAATGATCAACCACTATTTCGTTTTGGCCAGCTCTATTCTATGGAGGCTGTCCTCAAAGACAAACAAGGAAATAATAATATAAATATAAATATAATTATTTCAAAGCGAATTTTTATGTTTCAACTCAATTTATGAACCGAAAAAAATATTAGAGATATATCGGTGTGATTCTCCTTATAACTAACTGATAAAAAATGTCACCATATTTTTTATGTGAATAATGTTTTGTTTTTTCTCTCGTAAGCACTCAACGGAGTCAATGATAAATTTTCCCCCGTTACTATTTAATTCAACACGACAGCCCATCATTTGTCATTTCGACGATTTATCTCAATCTGTCCTGTTTGTTAGTTTAATTGAGACGATTCTCGAGACTATTCATTATATCTAATCTGACAGTCTTCAGGTCTCCACTGAAGAGGCATTCCATGTCAGCTCCACACAGAAAAAGATGTATTCGAACCCTATCTTCTCAGTAATTCTTGAAATTTGGTAGGATAGAAACTGTCCTGTTGATGCGGTTGATAATATTATACTGAAATATACCTACTCGTTTTTGGGTTGGGGAGCTGTTGATTTCTTATCAGTGGGGTTAAAAAAACAAAGAAAACGGTACATTTTAAAATTGCTGTTGGAACTGGAATGGATGTCATCTTACAACATTGTTGGTGCCCTGTCCTATAAACAATATTACTCAAAGTCATGTTGAAAGTTTTATTTTTAATTTTTTTTTTCAGTATAAGTTCATTTTTTGAAATTTGTATTTTTATTCAAATCAAAAGCGATAAACATTGAAAAATCAATGCAAATAACTTTTAAGCTTCATTGTTTTCTGTGTCCTCCTGTTTTTCTATCAAACCTAGTTTAACCCGTATGAACACAGTAAAATACCTCGTATTGGCACCGAACAAACGACATACTTTTACCTAGATCTCCTACATTAAAATAAAAAAAAAAAAACAAAAGTTAAAATTACGACTTAAATTATTATTTCATTCCAATTGTTTTCAACAACCCATAAACTGTTTCTTTTACACTTAATTATAACACAAATATAAATTTCAAATAATCAAATTCTAATGAAAAAAATAAAAATAAATGTTACTAAATTAAGCACTAATACTACGTAAATACTATTTACGAAATATTAACAAATTAGTTATGTAGTTAACAGGTAGAATCAATGAAATACGTCAAATATAAGATAAATAAACTGTATTTGTCAGATGTTTCACCGTTAAGCTACTGGTACTGTTATTGGTATTTGGTGGGTGGGAACAAGTCCGGCAAGTGGGCCAGTGGGTCCTTTTGGCCAACCCCTGGTTGCTACCTAGGTTGCCGCCGCGTACTAACCAAGGTGGGAGTGTCAAGATTCATTCTTCGGGACCGCCGAAAAATGAATATTTAACTGCTCCAGGTAGGAATCGAACCTACAACGTTCCAAACCGAGCCCACTGTGACCTGCGTCCCAACCCGCACGGCCGTCATGTCCCTACCATTAAACTAAGCAGCGATATATAAATAATATATATTACTTAAGTATCAGTGAAAGAAAACTGTTAAAAAAGAGAAAAAGGAATAAGATCTAACCCGCTTGGACTTCTGTAACATACTGGCTTCATTGTGTTCAGTACATCTCTTTGTATACATTCGATCAGATGATTTACTCAGTCAGCTGACATCGCAGTAACAGCTGACTGTACCTTTTATATATATATCCGGCCCACTTGCCGGACTTGTTCCCCCCCACCAAATACCAATAACAGTACCAGTAGCTTAACGGTGAAACATCTGACAAATACAGTTTATTTATCTTATATTTGACGTATTTCATTGATTCTACCTGTTAACTACATAACTAATTTGTTAATATTTCGTAAATAGTATTTACGTAGTATTAGTGCTTAATTTAGTAACATTTATTTTTATTTTTTTCATTAGAATTTGATTATTTGAAATTTATATTTGTGTTATAATTAAGTGTAAAAGAAACAGTTTATGGGTTGTTGAAAACAATTGGAATGAAATAATAATTTAAGTCGTAATTTTAACTTTTGTTTTTTTTTTTTTATTTTAATGTAGGAGATCTAGGTAAAAGTATGTCGTTTGTTCGGTGCCAATACGAGGTATTTTACTGTGTTCATACGGGTTAAACTAGGTTTGATAGAAAAACAGGAGGACACAGAAAACAATGAAGCTTAAAAGTTATTTGCATTGATTTTTCAATGTTTATCGCTTTTGATTTGAATAAAAATACAAATTTCAAAAAATGAACTTATACTGAAAAAAAAAATTAAAAATAAAACTTTCAACATGACTTTGAGTAATATTGTTTATAGGACAGGGCACCAACAATGTTGTAAGATGACATCCATTCCAGTTCCAACAGCAATTTTAAAATGTACCGTTTTCTTTGTTTTTTTAACCCCACTGATAAGAAATCAACAGCTCCCCAACCCAAAAACGAGTAGGTATATTTCAGTATAATATTATCAACCGCATCAACAGGACAGTTTCTATCCTACCAAATTTCAAGAATTACTGAGAAGATAGGGTTCGAATACATCTTTTTCTGTGTGGAGCTGACATGGAATGCCTCTTCAGTGGAGACCTGAAGACTGTCAGATTAGATATAATGAATAGTCTCGAGAATCGTCTCAATTAAACTAACAAACAGGACAGATTGAGATAAATCGTCGAAATGACAAATGATGGGCTGTCGTGTTGAATTAAATAGTAACGGGGGAAAATTTATCATTGACTCCGTTGAGTGCTTACGAGAGAAAAAACAAAACATTATTCACATAAAAAATATGGTGACATTTTTTATCAGTTAGTTATAAGGAGAATCACACCGATATATCTCTAATATTTTTTTCGGTTCATAAATTGAGTTGAAACATAAAAATTCGCTTTGAAATAATTATATTTATATTTATATTATTATTTCCTTGTTTGTCTTTGAGGACAGCCTCCATAGAATAGAGCTGGCCAAAACGAAATAGTGGTTGATCATTGCCAAAAATTTATACAAGAAGTAAAAATAATACAAAGTAATTATTAACAGAATTTAACAATGAAAAAAGTACATCAATAAAAATGACCACTTCGGTTGGAAAATAATATGCAATTTTACTGTTTTTTTTATTTATTTTTTTCTTAAACGGTCCAAAGTTCCAATCCATTACAAAAGACTGATCTACATGACTATTATAAGTCCTATTTGGACATACGAAGTTGAGCTATGGGCCTCCACTAAACCATCTAATTCCTCTCGAATCCAATCCTTACAGTCCAAAATCCTTCGTCAAATCCTTAATGCTCCTTACTTTGTCACATATCAAATCATCCTCCAGGACCTCAATGTCCCCTATGTTGCCGATTTGGCCAGAACCAGATACCAATCCTTCCATAATAAACTTCCCAACCACCCAAACCAACTCGTTTCTAACCTGGCTTCTCCTTCACTACCTAATAATCCTCCTAGGCGTCTGAAAAGAAGATGGCCTCGAAATCTTCTCCTTTAGAAATCTTTTTGGAGTTCTATCAATGGGTAGATTCTCCACATCATGTCATAATATCACTTACAGTAAATTTACTGGATGTGTATATATGTATACAGTTGTAAATATCAATAAATAAATTATTAAAAAAAAAAATTCTTTTTTATAGAAGTGCTAATTTGAGCCACTATGCGCTAGGGTCTCAAAAAGCCCTGCTCTACCCCTCACCCGTGGGGGATAGAGTGGGCTCCGCGATCCTCAGGTCGGTAATGTAAATATTGTACAGAGAGAGAGTATAAATGTGACTAGTGATTATTTTTATTTTGTTTCTTTATTTTTATTTTTTGATTTTTAATTGAATTAAAAAAAAAAATTTGCAGGTACTACCTAAAACAATATTTTTGTGTAAGGCGGTTTATTGAGGAAGACTTCAGGCTGCTTGGATAATACTAACTTTATTACATTAACTTACCCATATATGGAATATATATTAACGAGAGTTTTCGACGGATATACACATTTGGAAGTCCCTGATACTCAATAATTAGGACTGGAAAAATTGTGTGGTTTGTGTGTATGTACGGTTCAAGTTCTAAAACTTTCGTTCTAGTTCAAAAACGAAAAATCCTAAGAAACTAAAATCATAAATTTTAAGTATATGCTAGAAATGGTACAGTAATTTTGTCAATAATAAACAGTCCAAAAGCGCTATTCTATAGAATAGATTTTTCTATTTTTTTAAAAATAGCTCAAAGGATTTTGAATAAACTCGATAAATAAATTAACAATCTATTTATTTATAAAATAATATAGGTTTTATCATAAATGAAATATTAACAGAGATTAAATGCCGATTTAAAAAAAATCCTCTAAAATTCTTTTAAACTGGACTTACGGAGTTGAGTATTGAGACTTAACTAAACTACTGAATACCATTGTTATCCTTTTTTTTATTTTGAGCTACAGACAGTCCCACCATTTGTTTACAATCCTTACATTCCAAAGTTCTTCATAAAATCCCTAATTCTCCTTAATTTGTCACAAATAAAGCCATCCATCATATCACATCATTTCTTCCATGATAAATTCCCTAACCACCCTAATCTAATTGTTTCTAACCTTGCTCCTTTAAATTCTCCTAGGTATGTGAAAAGAAGATGGCCTTGAAATCTTTTCCCAAAGAAATGTTATTAGAGTGCTATCAATGAGTAGCTTCTCCACAGTCTTGTGCCATTTTAATACTCACATCACATTTACTAGATGTACATTTTTTTTTAATACAATAGTAAATACAAATAAATAAATTATTTTTATTAAA
>NW_027113188.1:284555-293987 GCF_000696795.3 Halyomorpha halys | reverse complement strand
TTTCTTCGATTTCGACAAAACGTCTATACTTGCTACAGTTTGTATCCATGACAAAAGGCTCATCTCTGAAAGCCTCTATATCCAATTAGAACCTTATTCAGTCAATTTAAAAACTGACAAGCACAACTTATCATCAACATATTCACAAATAGTTAATTTATAAAAGAAGTAATTTTTATAATTTTTTATTTATTCATTTTATTTTTTCACCAACTTTGTAACCTATTATTTCACTTCTTAAACTTTTTCTTACACATTTGTCGTCACTCTCTTATATACGTTTCCTCTTTTTAACTGTTGTTAAATCCCCATGACATTTTGTCATCTTCCGGTACTTCGTCATTATTGTACATACATATATATTTTTAACACTTTCCAAAAACCATTTATCGTAACCCACTCACACGATTTCTTCCTCTAAACATTTTCTACTTTTTACTTTTTACCCACTCGTAACATTTCCTCTTAAAATCACTTGGTCATTGTTGTAACTTTTTTTTTTTTCGGAGTTTGGCCGTTATCGGCACAGAATACCACTAGGCGATTGGATTTCAGGTTCGTTTTATTTTATTTTTTCCCCTATCTTTAATTATATTATAGCATCAATATTTTTTATATAATATAGTATAAACTACACATAAGTACCTACCACTTCTTGAACTATCAATGAACATATTAAATAGACAAACTCTAAAGTACAAGATATGGTTACCACGCACATTTCCGACGACACGTACCGAATACTTAAAATGAGCTGGATAAGAAATCTTCTTAGCTAACCAATGAAATCAATTAAAGTTAAGAGAAGGTAGCAATGGGCACCAGCCTCTATCATGCCACTCATGGCATGATTGTAATTTTGCAACATATCATATTTACTGGTTGTCTTTAATCTCTAGACAGGTGTTAATTAATAAATAAAGTCAATAAAAAATAGAGAAGTATAGATTTAGAGTAGACAAGAGACTCTGCAAAAAAAAAAGGTGAAGAAACTCATTGAGGACTAAAATACTAAAGAGAGAAAAAACAGAAGAGCGTTGGAAGAGAAGAGATTGTTTTGAAGAGCCTCGATGGAAGCTAGCCAAGATCCAACTAGCCTGACCCAACCAATCACCGACTCCTGGCTGCCACCAGTGTCTCTGCTCTCTCGGTAAATAATAGATTCTCCAACACGGTCGTCTTAAGGTATCACAAATACCGCTGCTTCTTATCTCAGGGAAACATAAAGAATTCCTTAATGGCATAACAGTAAAATTATGTATCAATTCACCTTAAAAAAAAATCGACACAATTTAATTTAATATGTAAACCTGAAAGGTTTGTTTTTTTGAACTCTTTAGTTTCAATTCTTTATTCTTCATTACAATTCAATTTTTATTATATTTTATTTTCTTTGTCCCGTAGGAGTCGCCAGATAAAAAACCCTAACATCAATAAACTTAAATGCAGACTTGTTAGTCGTACCACCAAGTTCACCCTGTACAAAACGGTGATAAGGCCGGTCGTCCCATACGGTGGAGAAACTTGGACCCTGAGCAATAAAAGCATTAACCTGCTAGACAGGTTTGAAAGAGTAATTCTGAGGAGAATCTTAGGGCCGTATGCGAGAATGGTAATTGGCGAAGAAGGAAAAATGGTGAACTTTTTGGCTCTATAAGGAATGTAGCATCTCCGCGTACATAAGAATGCAGAGGCTTAAATGGCTTGGCCATGTAATGAGGATGAGCGAGGGGAATGAGTGGCTCATAAACTGTACAGTTACGTTCCGGATGGTGTGCGGCAACGCGGTAGGCCGAAGGGCCAATGGAAGGATCCTCTAAGGCGGGATCTGCGACAACTGAGGATCCCAGTTACCCTTACATAAGATAGAGAAAGATGGTTGGCGCCCGTTGAGCAAGCCAAGGGTAGCTTCTTGCGCCTGTTGTGCCAGTAGAAGAAGAAAGAAAGAAGAATAACATCAATAAAAACTTAATTTTTTATTGTAATATACAACGTTAGATCAGCATTAAACCAGCTTCTTACAAACCAGGAAGAACTTAGCTGAAGTTTAAGAACTTCATGTCTTAAGTCTGCTATGTATCGATGTATTAACCATTATCGATATTATATAAGTCTTTGTCATTTACCAACATGTATGCCGATGCCTGTCCCGGGTACAGATGTCCGTCAACACAGGGACACATTTCCCATCGAGTGTAATGGGTACAAGATGCCAAAGGGACAAAGGCCATTATCCAGGTAGTTTATACAAACACCTGTGCCAAACCCTTGTAACGTATTCTACTTGGGCGAGGCTAATGATAGCCAATGAGAAATAAGATTCTGAAAGGGTAACGTCCTACGAATGAGAGGGGAACTGGTCTCCAGAGAAGTGGATACAGAACACAGAAGAGGATGGACTTGAACAAGAAGAGCTAATCAAACAACACTCACAAATCATCAGCTATTCAGACGTACTAGGTAATAAGTTATAACGTAATCGATATTTTATTCCTAACCCTATTTATATCGATCATTCAATCATTTTATAGCAATCATATAATCAATGTTAATAAATACTTAGTCCCTTTATGTAGTTTATATACTTTTATATTACAAAATAACACACCTTATTATAATATATAATTAATGATAACAATATTTTATAAATGTAAAGATATTTAATCGGTAATCTGATAAACACAAAAAGTCTTTGGGAAGGAACTCAATAATAATAATAGTTTTATAGGACACACATTATTTTAATTAATAAATATATATATTTGGATAATTGTCTTCAGCAATTGTGGTCCTTAGGGCTACAAAGAAATACATAAAAGAAGAAAAGGACGGGGATATTAAAACTAGTAGAAGACTATGTCCAATCAAACTTTGTGTAGGTAAGAAGTGGGCAAAGAGAGAATTCAACTTGGATATCTTAAAATCAGTAGGAGGAGATTTTACGAGAGACAATAATTATGAGAGATAGTTGACCGTGGAGGACTTGTACGAGGAGAAGATGGTTGGGGTGCGGTAAAAATGAAACACAAGTAAATTGATGTAACTTATTTAATTGTGCCACCGTTTCGCCATAGTTAATTGTAATTCTGCTTACATAGGCGAAACCAAAAATATCTTAAAAGACCGCATCAAATAACATAAATATTCTGTTTCCCCACATAATCATTCTGCCTCTAAACTTTCAGAACATTCTCTTTCTTTAAATCATTTCTTCGATTTCGACAAAACGTCTATACTTGCTACAGTTTGTATCCATGACAAAAGGCTCATCTCTGAAAGCCTCTATATCCAATTAGAACCTTATTCAGTCAATTTAAAAACTGACAAGCACAACTTATCATCAACATATTCACAAATAGTTAATTTATAAAAGAAGTAATTTTTATAATTTTTTATTTATTCATTTTATTTTTTCACCAACTTTGTAACCTATTATTTCACTTCTTAAACTTTTTCTTACACATTTGTCGTCACTCTCTTATATACGTTTCCTCTTTTTAACTGTTGTTAAATCCCCATGACATTTTGTCATCTTCCGGTACTTCGTCATTATTGTACATACATATATATTTTTAACACTTTCCAAAAACCATTTATCGTAACCCACTCACACGATTTCTTCCTCTAAACATTTTCTACTTTTTACTTTTTACCCACTCGTAACATTTCCTCTTAAAATCACTTGGTCATTGTTGTAACTTTTTTTTTTTTCGGAGTTTGGCCGTTATCGGCACAGAATACCACTAGGCGATTGGATTTCAGGTTCGTTTTATTTTATTTTTTCCCCTATCTTTATTTTACCACCCCTTTTTTTCTCAATTTTCCTTATCCACGTTATAAGTTATGTTCACCATATATTAAAATTGTTGTTTTCAAAATTTTTTTTTCCCCCTTCTATTCAATACTTTTGTTAAACTTTACATATATTTTGCCTCTTTGTCAATTATTATGGTTACTATATTTTCTTTCTCTCAATTTTCTTTTTCTTTCCATATTTCAATTTTTAAATTATTAATAACTAATATATTCATACTTCTTTGCATAATATAACTTCATCTTTACTTTATTTCCTTAATTGTGTTATTTTACCTACTTATTCAATTACCTATGTATACATTTTATTTTCCACGTCTCTCATCACTTCATTTTATTAATTCCATTCTGTAAAATTATTGACTTTATGTCATTCTGTTTATATCATCTTTATTATTTTCTATACTCATTGGTTGTTATCTTGTTCTGTTCTTAGCAAGCCGCCTGGATTGGTGGTGGTGAAGACTGTTATATTAGTGATGATTAATTTATAATATGGAGTATTATTAAAATTAAAATTAAAATCTGTACCACTATACAACCCATTAAGGGTCAGAGGTTCAGTACTTTGTAAGGAAGTACTGTTACTATACCAACATTTGTGCAAGGAGGTGATTTGGTCTTAAGCACACTCGACCGATTTTTACCCACTTAAGGGTACCCAATTTATGAGGCTGTGTAGTCTTCATGATCGCTCCAGAACCTATAGGAGTTGACTCACGGCTTAAGTGTAACAGAAAACAATTTTGTGCCTAGCCGGATTCGAACTTTGATCCTTGGAGTTAGTAGTAGCCTCGCGCCTTCCCCCTGAGCTATCGCGCCTCCTCACGAACTATTCTAAATTAGTAATTTAGGGCGAAAAGAAAGGTTAGGATATATCAGCAGGCGATTAAGCCTGTAAACCGTAACTGTATAAATTATTAATATTCATGATATACAAGTTACGAGTACAAAAACTATAGAATACAGGTTTTGTTGAGACTGACATCAGTTAAGACTCAAGCCCATTATGTAACTGAAGACAAATTATAAGAACATAAGCAAACAATAGTTAGTGTAAAATTAAATTAATTACTAAGCATTCATTTATCATCATAATCATCAAATAATCAGATAAGCATTTATCGTTCAGAATTCGAAATACTTCAAACTTTCAATAATCCTAAATAGGTAAATAATAATGCGATTTGGCATTGAAACATATAAGGGAATGGATACATTACATCCAATATATTATTTCACAGCTATCAGACTAAACGCTAATGAATACAAATACAAATTAAACAACATAAGGCCGTATTTAAACTACGGTTGAAGCAGCTTTAAGCCTATCCGAGTACTCAAGTTGGCTATATCCAACAACTAGAGATATCTAGAGCAGCGAAGCTATTAAAAAGAAAAATGAGACCCTTAGCGCCAATTTACCTCCGCATTGAACAGTATAATAGCCCCTTGGTTATAAACAAGAAAAAAAATCACTTTATATGTAAATTAATTTTATAATTTGATAGTAAATTAAGAAAAAAAAATGATCTATTAATTTTTACCTAGCATAGGTTCAATCCATTCAATGTAGTTTGATTTTAGAAACAGTTAACTTCATTTTTATTCCGTCATTTGAAATGAAATGTCCATTTGTATCATTTCAAAAATTAAAAGTAGGATTAATGGACTTTTTTTTGCTTAGCACGTTTATGTTTATGGATCATAAAGATACATTATTAATCCTCTCTTATTAGATATTATTTACTACGAGTATAATTCCAATAGATTGCACATTATTTAGTAAACCATAAATATTACGCGATTTATACGCGAACCATAGATATTACGGGACCTTCTAATTTAAATTAATGTTTGAAGTACCACCAATGGGTGGTTCCTTCCCAAGATTTTCAAGTGTATATGAAACATACTACATATTTACCTATTGTATTATTTTGTACAGTTGTAAATGACATTAAATAAATAATTTTTAAAAAACAGGAAATGGAGAACTGGACCATTCGCCGGTGGTTAGAAATTTCGAAAACGTATTATACTTACTCCGGAAGACAACCCTTAAAATTTAAACGACATGCA
This sequence comes from Halyomorpha halys, assembly GCF_000696795.3. Lineage (NCBI taxonomy): Eukaryota > Metazoa > Arthropoda > Insecta > Hemiptera > Pentatomidae > Halyomorpha > Halyomorpha halys. The sequence continues at coordinate 288,092 of NW_027113188.1, read as the reverse complement.
GCACAACTGATTACAAGTGCATCAACAGTTTATCGAAATTTAAAGACCATTGGTAAAGTAAAAAGGGCAGATAAAATATTTTAAATTATATTAAGAGAAGATTAAAGGAGGTGGGGTCAGTGAAGAAAATAAATAAGCAAAAAATTATTTATTAGTGCCAACGTTTCGGCCAGAATTTCAGGCCTTCATCAGGGTTAAAAACAAACACAAGATAACAACTAAAATGAATAAGAGGATTATAAAAAGGTAAAGGCGGTATGAGTACGAAGTACTGAACTCAAGAAGGGCATCAGAACCAGTACAGATTGTAATTTTTTTTAAAGGCTCTATGAGAAAAGCAAGTCATTATCTTCCCATAACACTTAGACTAAACAAGTCTTTCAATTCTCCAATTTATCTGTAATTCGTCTTAATTCCGGACGAAACGTTGGCACTGATAAATAAGTTTTTGTTTATTTGTGTTCTTTACAAACGTCTTTCACGGACAACTATCTATTCATCATTATTCTAAATTATGCTGAAAAGTGCTATGTAATATAAGTTTTATTTTGTTACAAAGTCGAGGATAACCATTTGTATCTGTTTTTGCCCTTTTATTTTAACTACAACAACATACTAAAGTACAAATCTCACTACTAGAGTCACTAAGAACGGACATTTGAGATCCAAGTCAAGCAGTTGGAATGGAAAAATACGTTACAAATGACAATAAAATATTGTGAGTCTCATTATAAGAAGGTATTATAATTATAGTATAATAATAATAAATATAACAATGAAGGCCAAATGAAATCGAAGGTTCGATGCCGATACCAATCGCTCTTTACATACACCCTTCCAGTGAAGCCCCTCAAAATCCAATGCTACTAAATTAGTTTTAACGCAATCCTACCATCTACGTTTACCCGTCGGTTCTAAGCCCTACTACCTTACACGTTCATCTTGTACGCCGCAATGCTATAACCTGAATTATACTTACCGGGCGCAGTTTTCTTAATTCGCGTCGTGTAGCCTTATATTTTTTTCTGCTTAATTCATCCTTTTTTGGGCCAAGTATTTTACATAATACTTTATTTTCGAAAGCCTGAAGGCGCTGTTCTTCCTTTATTGTAAGAGGCCACGTCTCGCACCCATAAAGAACAGTGGCAATAGTTTTGTAAATTTGTAAGTTTTTGGATAGAAGGCGCGAATAGTATAATTACATAAACATAAAAATATAAACATAAATATTATATAAAAATATAAACATAAGATATAAGAAGAGGTTAAACGATAATATAGAATTAACCATAAGAAAGAAAAATAGAAAAATATTCTAAGTCGTTATATGAGTCTTCCCGTTGACGAGATGACTAATTGCATTTAAATCTTTTATTTCCTTCCTCATTTTTTTTTTCTAATTTTGTTTCTACCCTATTTGGGTTTTACATTTATTTCTCATTACTCCACCTGTGTACTTTTTTGTATTATTTATTATTATTCTGATTAATTTAATTTATATTCTTAAAAGTCCCTATTATATAAAAAAGTTTTATTCATCACCGTGTAATATTTTACTTCCCCAATAAGCCAGAATAATTTTTAGTTACGGTCGTCATGGTGAAATAAAAACACTGGCTAGGTCTGCGTAGACGGGAGGTATTGTGGTTGTCATGGTGAAAACAAAACCAGCGATATGTTTAGACGAGTGGGTTTTGGTTTTGTGGAGGTGACAGTTTGATTTTGGAACACGTTACGATTGTTCGATGTGAATTGGTAGTTTAAAGGCCCTCTATCATTACTCTTTGATCCGAAATAGCACCATATGAGAAATGTTATCGTATGTGTTTTGTTTTGTTTTTTTCAAAATTATGGTGTTCTTCAATAGACGGTCACTAACACTAGAGGTAGGAATATATTGGAGTGCTTAGCAACGAATCTTCAGCAAGTCCTGGATAAGAGAGTTGTGGTATATGTCATCCTAAAACTTCTGGGGAAGGTGAGACAGAAAGGAACTATCGGACAATCTTATGTTCTGCCAGGAGTACACCCAAGTACACCAAATTTTATATTGTTTTTTTATTCACTTTTATACTCTTTTGGTTAATAATGTAAATACAGTTATTAAGGTTAAGCATTTAAATTAAGGTTAAGTCAACCTATAAGTTTTAATTGTTTTATTAATTTAAATTAATTTTTTTCCCCCTTTTTTATTCTGTGTACATATATTTCTTCTTATTAGTAAACTTTTGTACATATAGTTCTGCTTTCTTTCTCTGCTTTCAACCTTTTTTTTTCCCTTCAACTCACCCCTTTCTTCGCTGAGCGTGGGTAAGTATAAACGATAAATATATAACTAAGGATAAATCAAAATTTTCGGTCATAAATTGAAAAATTCGTTTTTCCACATTCTTGATAGACCGGAAAAAATAGCTCTATTGACCTTTGAGGTGAGATTATTTTCCCATAAAAGTGTACACATTGAAGCAACTTTTGTTTATGTTTCATTGACGTATGAAGTCAGGGGCCTTCTCGCAAGGTGTAACCGAATAAAGGTGAGAATGATAATTAAAATCACTACTATAAATCAGAATAGCATTTCATTTATAGATAAAATTATTTTAATGATGAAAAAATTAAGATTTATATTTTTACACTTGAAAAAATTAACAAAACTAAAAGAAAAACGTTATATGTTCTACTGGTTGAGTTTCCTTGATGTAATTAGATATGGTGAATGAAAAGTACTGTTCCTGATTTAAATTTTTTATATTTTATTTCATTAAAATCAATTAAGACTTATTAAATAAATCAATTTTATATCCAAATCCGTCTCAACACTTTATTTATTCATTTGTCCAACGTTTCGGCCTTTCTAGCCATTGTTACTAGTTAAAATTAAATTTAATAAAAGAAATTTGAGAATTGGAATAAATACCAGATTGAAACAAAAATGCAATTTAAATTTATTAAAAAAATATATTAATTTTAAAACAAGGCAGACCTGTGTGAGTGGTAGGTTATAAATGGGGTTTTATAGGTTATATATAAAATTGATTTATTTAATAAATATTACCTTGTCTCAAAAAATTTTTTGAAATAATATAATTAATTAAGACGTTTCGGGGCTGTATGTATGTACAAAATATGCACAAATTGTAAATTCAATATTCATCCTATGCATGATGAACAATTAATTAATATACCACTATGACTTTTTTAAATTTAAAACAATTGCCTGATTAAATATATATGTTTTAATCTCACATTTTATGTTCTCCTTATCAATCTTAAATATTAATAATAAACATATTTCTTTACACGTGCCAGGACGCGTATTTAGGTTTTAAGTTTTTAGGTTTACTTTGATGACACATGTCTATTGTCAGTGAACAATGATCCTTACATTGTATCCCAAACCCTCCAATCCCACATCACCACCCTTGAAGAATGGTGCCAAAACTGTAGGATTAAAATAAATTCCAATAAATCCCACCAAATCACGTTTACCCTTCGACGTAAACCCATGACCTCTTCCCCTACAATATCCTTTAATAA
>NW_027113188.1:282183-283835 GCF_000696795.3 Halyomorpha halys | reverse complement strand
AAAAAAAGTTTACTTTCAATACACTTCAAAAACAATGTGTTCCCGAGCACATTAAAATTCATAGAACGCCCACTACATCATAATTACAAACTCAAAAACTTCTTAAAATATAGGCAACTACAGAAGAAGGAAACATTTTGAAAATCGAAACATATGTTGGCATATATATTTTAGCTAGAAACATAAAAATTCAGAAATAGTGGTAATGAAAAAACAAAACAAAAAACTTTCAATTATATAAAACGTTAACAATCAAAAATTCCAACAAAATTATAAATATTACAGTTTAGATTTTATTAATATTTTATATAATTGACAGGATTATGTTTATTGTTAATATTTAAAACTAATAAGGAGAACATAAAAATAAAATCATAATTAAATACTTCAACAAGTACAGCAATAATGGGGTAAAGATTGCTCTAATAACCTATATTATTTATTACATTATTAAATACTTAAGCGTAAATGGGTAACAATAGCTCTCATTATCCAATATTAGATTACCTTTAAAACCGGAGAAGAGATTCGTCTTATAACCTGAAAACCAAACTTACCGCAAGAATGAGATTAACCGAAAGCAATTACAGCTAATTGAATTATAGACTTGACTAGGGGTCCTTTGCCAATACCGCCTCAGTATTAAGTGAGATTTATAACTTAATTAATGAAGAGTTGGGAGGGGGTGAAGGAGAATCCACAAAGCGGATCAATGCACGGGGCTTAGAGCCGTCTTCGGCGGTCCGAGTGTGGGCTGGATGTGTTCAGGGTGGCGGCTCCTCATCAAATATCGATTAACGCTTCTAGCCACCGATAAGTACCAAGGAACTAACAAGTCTCCTTAGGAGAACTTACTTTACACGAACATACAAAAATCCAACATAACGAAGGTTCTTATATGAGGAGAGGATGGTGGGGGGTGCGGTCAGCAAAATATAGACAAAAAAACAAAAATTTATTTATTTGTGCCGACGTTTCGACCTTAATTTCAGGCCTTCATCAAGACTGAAAAAATCAAAAAAGAGATAACAACCAAACTTAAGAAACATAAAAAATGAAATGAAAGTAAAGTAAAAAAACAAACTTGAAAAAATACAAAGAGAGAGAAATACTTTATTCATCTATGCAGCACAGATACATCAGGTTGCTACATCACACAGCATACTAATCAATCCGTGATCGTACATATATAAATTACATATAATGACATGGTATAATAAAATAGAAAGAAAACAGGTTTGTTCCCTACAGTTTCCTTTTACAATAAATTTCACCAAATACAAATATTTCAATTCATTCCTTTTTTTCTGTCCCTTTTCTGTTCCTTCAATTCCACCATTTCACAATTTTTAATTCACCCGATCAACAAATTCACTCTCCCGAATTCACCCTTCTAGATCCTCTCCAGTCACCCGCTAAACAAATTCACTAATATACGGCAATGTGAGATCAGGCCATTAATAATAGTCACAGCAGTAGATCAGTTTACCAAAAAACAAACAAATAAATACATTTTACGAGAACAAGACTAACACATAGATTCAAAGGAAAATATTATAAAAAGCCGGTTACAAGAAACACTTGAATGGATAAATAAGTTTAAAAAAATAAAATAATAGTACTAATAAAATAAAATAAAATAATTTAATGAA
>NW_027113188.1:278000-281379 GCF_000696795.3 Halyomorpha halys | reverse complement strand
AAGGAATTATAATTATAAAAACCTGGAATATAAGAAGACATTAAATAATGGTAATGAATAAAATATACGAAATAAATATAGAAAGTATATAAACAAAATGTTGTATAATAATAAGATAGAAATATATAAGTATAATATATGAAAGAAATAGGGATCGAAGTGGCTTAGTGGTAAGCCACTGTGCTACTAACTCCGAGAACCAGGCAGTGTCAGATAATTTTAATGTGATAGATATTCTATAACCGTAAATAAAAGTAAATCCTGTGATGACCAAATCACCTCCTTGCACAACCGTTGTTCTAATATCAGTCCTTCTTTACTAAATACTGTACCTCTGACTATTTCTGGATGGTAGCGATACAGATTTATTGTTTACATGTAATAAATGACATTAACTGGAAGATAAAACAAGGAAGAAGAAAATTAAAATATACCAAGTTGGAAAGAAGTACAGAGGTGAAGAGTTACTTCCTGAGGTAATATGTAAACCGCCATTATTAGTCCAGTAAATATTAAGTAAAGTGTACTACAAAAGAGTAGATATATGAAAACAATAAGTAATTGTACTTACATAATACACAAGAGGAGCGGTAGCAAAAAAAAATTAAATCTGAAATGTGTAAAAACTATTTTGTTTTAAACTATCCAATAAAAAATATTTAGGCTAAATACCAACGAAAGTGAGTGTAAAAATTATATTTTTTCAAAAGTAGCTTGGTTTCTTCAAATATTTTTTTCTGAATTTCTACGGCCACTTTCAATTTAATACTTGAAAAATTCGTTTTTGCACATTTTTGATAGACCAGAAAAATATCTTTATTGATAAGGAGAAGATGGTTGGGGGTGCGGTCAATGAAACACAAATAAGTATGATTAACTTATTTTAAAAAAATAATAAGTTAATCATAAAAAAAAAATAAGTTAATCATACTTATTTGTGTTTCATTGACCGCACCCCCAACCATCTTCTCCTCATTTATCATCCACGGTCAACTATCTCTCATAATTATGTATCTTTATTGATCTTTGAGGTGAAATTATTTTCCCATAAAAGTGTACATATTGGAGCAACTTTTGTGTAAGTGTAAGCAATTTTTACTTTGATGGCTCAAATAATTTAACTAGGTAATGGGGATGTTTTGAAAGAAGGCGAGTCTATGACAATGCTTCGTCTATCCATCTGTGTTTACACCTTTAACTATAGACTACTGGAACCAGGCTGAAGACTCAACACTTCCCGCCTTACCGCACTGTATTGCGGGTCTGCATAATAGAAACTGATGAAGGGCCACATCAAGATGAGAGTCTTTGAAATATTAATTCACGTACAAGAGCCGGAGAGAAAAAAGGCAGTTTATTTTATCCCAATTTTTTATTACTATAGTAAAAACTATGTATAATTAGTAATCTAAATTGATGAGTCTGTCTAGTATAGGTAGGGGGAATGAACAATGGCGGCTGTTTCTAATCGTTAATTTTGCATTCGGAGCTCTATTTTAATACTACTAACAACCATAGATATAGATATAAAAATATTTATATTATAAATATAAAATTATAATATGGAATTAAAATTATAAAAACAAGGAATATAAGGAGACATTACACAATAATAAAGAATAACACATAAGAGATAAACAGAGAAAGTATATGAAAAATATAGTATATGGTAATAAGGTAGGAATATATATTATTATTATTGACGCAACAGACCGTGGAGGTACAAGGCCTCGCGCGATGTATTCAGGAAATACATCGCGAGTTTCTTGACGTGTTTTTTTTATTGGGTGGGTTCGTCACTTCCACGCCTTAGGAACATATAAGTATAATATATGAAAGAAATTATATTAAATAAGAGATAAAACAAACAGGAAGACAAATAAAATACATAATGCTGGAAAGAAGTACAGCGGTAGTCTTTTTTACACGATAAATAAACCATTATTATTAGTACAGTAAATATAAATTAAGATGAAATTATGAGATTAAAATGAGTATAGTGTACTCACAAAGAGTTTATCTGTAGGAATAATAAGTAATTTTACTTATAATACACACCTTGGGATATTAACGGTAAAAAAAATTAAAATTAACTCAAAAATGACTAAAAGTAAGCATAAAATAAAGAAATAGTGTGGTTTATTAAAGTGTACCAGGACCATTTTCCATCAATAACGACATACTGTAAAAAAGAATTGATAGGGATAAATAAAAGAGTGAATATTAAAATATAATAAAATTATCAATTGAAAACAAGAATAACAACACACAACCAGAAATTAAATTAAAACGAATGCATAAATCAAATTAAATCAGTCTCAAAATATTCAAACTCTAGCCCGGCTATAACTCCCTATCCAATGCCGCAACATTTAATTCTAAATTTAGATGCAAAACAATAATAAAAAAGTTTGAAATGTCATCAAACATTACAAATTATACACACTCATAAATCCGAATTTTCTCGCAACATGAAAACGTATTTAATACCGTAATTTATAAACGTATTTATCAGCCAACAGTAATTGTCACAACATCCAATGTTTACAAAACTTTTTTTTCTACCAATCTACATAGTTATCATTGAATGGTTATTTGTTTACTTTTCGTTTAAAAATTATGGCAATAATAATAAAGGCTTAGTTCGATGGTGATACTATCGATCGTTCCCTACATATATTTGTATGCCCCTACAAACCTAAATCTACCATAACGACTTAATGCAATCTTCCGTCTATGTTTCTTCTCTCCCGGTCGGTCAAAATCTGATGTTCACAGCAGACATCGTATAAAACAAGCCGATTAAATACAGTAATAGAACTTAAGCATAACATACACAAGAACCGCTCATGAAATCAAATTTCTGACCAATAAAAATATTCATTCCTCAGAAATTTATACAAAAAGGTATTATAACAATATTTTATCGATTTCAATATTAATTTTTTTTTTTTTAAATATGCTCTGTTGAATATAATAAGATCAAATGTACAAAATTCTAACTTTAATTTTTACCTTACAAAAATAAATAAAACACATAACGTTTTTTATCTTTGAATCTTTTGTTATATGCCCAATATTTTTCATAGAATATCTGTGAATTATTGTACTATTGTAGCTCATGGTATGTATTTTGTGTTATATACTCAATATATATATATAAACACAACAAAATCGATATCCAATTTCTGAGGACAGTGAGACAAACATTCTAAGGAAACTCTGTTCTCTTTTGTTCATTAAAATTCAAGACAGTATTTCTTGGGGTGCTTGCTGTAGGGAGTTTCACCCCTACTGATATACGACTTCCTTCTCAAGATTAGTTTCATAGCTAAAAAAAAAATTTTTTTTTAAAAAAGAATTTTAAATAAACAAAATA
>NW_027113188.1:274156-277840 GCF_000696795.3 Halyomorpha halys | reverse complement strand
TTTCTGGTGGCCCGAGAGCTGAGGACTGGAAAATGGATGTTTGATAATTCTTACAATGCAAAAAATGAGAGAAAACTTTAAAGCGTGGATGAAATTATATATATATATATATAGGAGTGGGTGCTCATTGGTAAGGAATTGCGCTACTAACTTCTAGGACCCAGGTTCGAATCCGACTGTGGTAGATAATTGTTTCTGTTTCACTATAGCCATGAGTCAGTTCTGTGGGTTCGGGCGCCCTCTGGGGTTCACTTCGCCTCATAAAGTAGTACCCTCAATTAATTAAAAATCTGGCAGCGAAGCGTGATTCTGCCCAAATCACCTCCTTACATAACCGTTTATCTAGTAGAGTACTTCCTTACCAAGTATTGCACAACTAACCCGTCATGAGTTGCAGCAGTATAGATTTAATTTTTAATACATATACAGTTTTATTGGTTTAATTACCTCAAACACCAGAAGGAGAAAACACAACCCTTTCCATACCCACCCCAATAGCCTTTTTACAGCATTCTCATTAATATTTATTTGAATCAATTTTAGATATTCTAGCTCATAGGGTACGACTATATTTTACCTAGAGTTCAATAAAATTTAAACTAATAAAAAAAAAAATTTCTTTACTTTTTCAATTGGAATTTACTCCACACATCTATATATGATATCTTATTATATTTAAAACAATCGCACTTAATTAAACAAATTTATGGATTTGCTGGAAAAAGTAGGTAGCTTAAATTCAAACTAGCATACAATATTTTTTGGTCACATAGTTCCTAAGCTATAAATTTCTCAATCTACATTAGCTAACTACTGATATTTCAGTACGTTCCATACAGCATTTTTATGAAATGTTGCTTTTTAAAAAGCTATATCTCGAGAACTATTGAACATAAATAGCTCTATTAGGGCTTACATGTTAGCAAATTTACTGTACTTTAAATTATGCTCTCTTAGATATTCTATTGTTGTTCGTAGTTTTAAAGATATAGAGCTCCGAATAAAAAATTAATTATTTTTAACGTTTTGAAATAGCCGCCATTTGTTATCCCCCCAGACTATACCTGGCAGATTTTGACTAGTAATCATACATAGTTTTCAACAAAGTAATCAAAAATTGGAGTGAAATAACTGCTTTGTTTCTCCTCTTTGGCTCTTACTACAAACAGTGGATATACTTGGTCAGATATTTGAAGTTGCGACCTTATTTGCAACAATATTATTTGCCCCAAGCAGATTTTCTTCCCGTTTTTTTCGAATTACAGCAATGGGTATAGCAGTTGCATTCACTTTTAGCGGCCAATTTCACGAGGCATTTCCCAAACGAGAAGGAAGTTATAAAAAGTGGACACTGTGAGAGACATCTGATGCTGCTCCACCAGCTCGGGACATTTTCATAAGTGGACCGGCACTTTGCCCAAACACTAAGCTTCTTCCTCGTCGTAGTGCCTACTCTTATTACACCAGTCCCAGTCTTATTGGTTCAGCTAACAGCTTCGCCCTAACTACATATTTACTTAACTTAACTTATTACCTCAATAGCTCAAGTTAATCAAATACGATGAATATCTAACAAGAATAAGTATCGCGTTGAATAAATTTTTATTACTAAACAATAAATAATTAAACATTTTTTATTTATTTGTCCTTACTTTTTATTTAAAATGTGATTCATACAAATCCCACTTACGTTGGATCCAAGGAAAGGAACCACCCATCGCTTAGCACCTCAACTAACGAAATAATTATTTTATATACACTGCATTATTTTAGATTCAGTCCTTCCAAGAATAAAAATTTGTTGTTCTCAGTATTTTCAATTATCTTAATTTTTTCTTCAAATTATTCTCTAATATTTCGATGCAACCTTCTATATTGTAACCATTCATGTTGTCCTATTAGTACAAGAGCCCAAGAGGAGAAAAAAGGCAGTTACCTCACCCCAATTTTTGATTACTTTAATGAAAGCTATGTATAATTAATAGTCAAAATTGATGACTCTGCCAAGGTAGGTATAGGTAGGGAGAATAAAAAATGGGGACTGTTTCAAAGCGATAAAAAAAACAACTAATTTTTCATTCGGAGCTCTATAAAGTATCTTAAAAAGTAGAAACTAATGCATCACAAACACTACAGGAACAAATAACATCTATTGAAGAATGGTGTAAAAACTGGAGAATCAAAATAAATCCTGACAAATCCCACCAGATCACCTTTACTCTCCGTCGTAAACCTCTACCCTCCTTTCCTACAGTATCCTTTCTAAATACACCACTAACGCCGGTTAAACAGATTCGATACTTAGGATTCCATCTTGACAAGAGACTTACTTGGAATCCACACACAAGACTCAAACGACAAGAAACTGCTCGTAGATTCCGATTGTTACAACACTTACTTGACAAACGCTCTTAACTTCTCATTCACTACAAAAAATTAGTATACACTACAATAATCAAACCAATTTGGACATATGGAATTGAGCTCTGGGGCTCCACCAAACCATCAAATTCTTCCCGCATCCAATCGTTAAAATCCTTGATGCTGCTTATTACGTCACAAATAAACTCATTCACAAAGACCTTAACATCCCATTCGTTACAGATTTGACCAGAAACAGATATGCGTCTTTTTATTCCAAACTCCTTAACCATCCTAACCCATTAATTATTAACCTTTCATCCTTAACAATCCCTGATAATCCTCCGAGGCGTCTGAAAAGAAGATGGCCACGGGACCTTCTAATTTAAATTAATGATTGAAGTACCACCAATGGGTGGTTCCTTCTCAAGATTTTCAAGTGTATATGAAACATACTACATATTTACCTATTGTATTATTTTGTACAGTTGTAAATTACATTAAATAAATAATTTTAAAAAAAAGTAGAAACAACACAAGAAAACTTAAGAGAACGTCTTTTATTAAAAATTATATTTTAGTAAATTTGCTAAAATACGAGCCCTAATAGAGTTATTAACGTTAAATAGTTTTCGAGATATAGCTTTTTAAAAAGCAAAATTTCTTAAAAATATCCTGAAAGATTAGTATGAGTAGTTAGTTAATTTATTTTGAGAAATCTATATCTCAGGAACTATATGACGTACAGATGTCTATTAGCACTCAAATTAAAGCAATCAACGATCTTCCAATATAGCTAAAACAATATTTTAGTTATAAACCGAATCATTAGCAATTCTGATCAAATCAACTACTTGCACAACCGTTGGTCTAGCAACAGCACTTCATAGCTTGTAGTGGTACAAACTAATTTTTATTATATCTAATAATAGATTCATAAGTATGAGGTGTCAGGTAGCAACTCAAATATATTTGGCAGGACAGCTTGTAAAAAATTAAACATTTCTCTATTTAATTCATTAATTAAAAATTAAATATTATTCAGTCACAACACACAAACACATTGAAACCATCAGGCTTACAAATTCCAAATTCGTAAGTAGGTTTTCCTTAGGTATCTAAACAGTCTCTATAAAAAGGTTTCTGAAAATTCTACTCGACAATCAAGACACAACTAAAACTAATATCTTTCAACAGAAGGGAAAATAGCTTATTCACTTTTATGGCTTTTCTGGTGGCCCGAGAGCTGAGGACTGGAAAATGGATGTTTGATAATTCTTACAATGCAAAAAATGAGAGAAAACTTTAAAGCGTGGATGAAAT
>NW_027113188.1:252084-273776 GCF_000696795.3 Halyomorpha halys | reverse complement strand
AACCTTGCTTCCTCTTCCATTCCTGGAAATCCTCCGAGGCACCTGAAAAGAAGATGGCCTCGTGACCTTATATTGTAAACTGTTTTTAGAGTTATACTACTGGGTAGTTTCTCTACATCCTGTATCATATCATTATGTCATTATGATCAAATTTACTTGTTATATTTTTTTATACAGTTGTAAATATCAATAAATAAATAAAGTAAAAAAAAAATATTGAATTGAAATACCTAAAATTAATTTATAATCTTCATCATTTCATTTATGTCTATGCGTTAATTTTTTCTTTTCAAGTAAAACCCTCAATATTTTTTACTTCTTAATTGAATTATTGTGCAACTTTTCAGATATTTGTCCATCATCTATAATGATCTAATCTATAATTATATTAGAAAAATTATACTTTATCAATATTTTACATTCAATTCCAAATTTACAGAGTTCATGAATATATCTGACATTGTATATTTATAACAGTTAGTAAATCAAATGAGAAAAGAAGATGTATGTACATATTATTACCTCAAATTATCCTATATTCCATATCATCCCTTTAAGGCATTAATGTTTCACAAAAAGCAGTTTTTAAATATGTTATTTCAATTCAATCTACAAGTCGCCCAATAAATAAAAAAAAAAAATATAATAAATAAAGATACCGAGTTTTAAGCACAAAACAAGTAAAATAAATGATTGACCGTTCATATAAATTATGAAGAAGATTCTTGTTACCGCATCCCTGACCATCTTCTTCATAATAAAAACTAGTAAGCTAGAGAGAAGTAGAGATAGGTTACCGGAGGGTATTATAATAACATATTTTTTCATTATTTTTAGCTCAAACTGTTTCAGAAGAATCACGAGATCTCATTGAATAACTTGAACCATCAAACCTGAATATTGGTTGAGCCGTTCGCTCAAAAAAATGTTACAAACCTACAAATGAGCAGGTTGTAACCCCCACTAAACACAATACTCTTATTTTGGTTTCACCGCAGTCAGGTGAAAATACATTGTATATGATGTGTACACACTTAAAGGTTTGGTTTCAGTAAACATGTTTGTGTTAATAATAATGAAAATATTGTTAATTAAAATGAAAAATAATAACTTTTTTTTCTCCTATTCATCATGCATACTAACGTACTAACTCCAATTGGGCCAGACTCTATAGCGACATAGTAATATAAGCCAATAAATACGTCTATTTATCTATTTAATTTAAATAAAAATTAAAGAACTTCATAAATATTTACCATAATGGTATGGTACAAGCATGTAGAGAAACTATCCAATGGTAGCACTCTAAAAACATTTTTACAATATAAGGTGTCGAGGCTATCTTCTTTTCGGACGCCTCGGAGGATTGTCCGAAATAAAAGAGGAAGCAAGATTGGAAACTAATGGGTTTGAGTGGTTAGGGAGTTTGTAATGGAAGGATTGATATCTGGTTCGGGCTAGATCGGTTACAAATGGAACATTAAGGTCTTTGTGGTTGATTTTATTCGTGACAAAGTAGGGAGCATTTAGGATTTTACGATGGATTTTGTATTGTAAGGATTGGATACGAGAGGAATTCGAAGGTTTAGTGGAGCCCCAAAGCTCAACGCCGTATGTCCAGATAGGCCTTATAAATGTCATGTAAATCAGTCTTTTGTAATGAATTGGAAGTTTGGACCATTTGTCTAGTAAGTGCTGTAATAGTCGAAATCGACGTGTAGTTTCCTGTCTTAGAATAAATTGTAAAGCTAATTTAAAAGCGAAAATTGGCGGTTTAGCGTGATCATGAACAAATCACCTCCTTGCACACCGTTGTTAGTACAAAGTAATGAACCCCTGACCCACTTATGGGTTGTAACGGTACAGATATTTATTTTCATAATATTTTAAAATCGAATGGAAAAAATCTAACAAAATACGGGAAATGTAAATAAGTTGAAGATGCTACTCCTTTAAAAATTTCTCGGAAAGAGAGGACGTAATTAGGAGTTGAGGAGAAGGAGTTGACGGTAGTAAGGGCCGTTTGTAATTAGTTTTCTTTTATAGCAAGGGGGGGGCTCCTTCACTAAAGGGACAATCGGAGGATCAGCCAAACTTGAGGCGCTCTCTATTCAATGCATCTTGTCTTTAGAAAAGAATATATATATTTATACTCTACCTTCTTACCAAAGGGATCTCATTAAAAGTTTTAAAAATTACATTCAAAATAGAGCTAGAAAAAAAGTTACACACCTCTCGACAATTTAAAAATATTCCTACATATTTTTAAAATATTTATTTTATAGCCATATTCCTATATGGTTAAAAATATAATAATATTAATTTTATTAATAAGGCGTTAAAAAAAACAAACTTAATTGTTGACTATTATGAAGTTTATCAGTCATATATTTAGATCATAAGGTGAAGATACTTCCAGTAGTTTCGTTATTAAAAAAAAAAAATACGAGAGAAGATTTTATTCCAATACACTTTTGAATAACATTACACCTCAAGATGAGAGAGAATTACCCCGAAACTTCGTTACAAGAAATAAAGGTGTCTTTATGAAAAACCCCAAAAGGAGTATCTTCACTTTATAATACAAATATATAGCAAACCTTCAACCTAAGGCCAGGCGTAACTTCACTTTTGAATGGCTGGTCGGATATTGTTTGTGGACTATGAAATTAACATAAGACATAAGGTGACAGAATGAGAATTTATTTATAAAGATCGATTGAACAAGAGAGAATATGAATGTTAAATACTAAATCTATTGTAACTACAGGTATGTAGGATGGTCAAAACAGAATATTAATGGTTGAGCTTAATGAATGGTCTGTTAATAACAAAACCCTTTACCGAACGCCGAGGTAATTTTCCTTCTAGGGCTGCCGAGTGACTAAGTTTAAACTCATAAAAAAAATACACAACATTCGCGTGTTCCAATGTTCATATTTGATGGAATACTAAGAAATATGCAATCAATTGGAATGGTAGTAGATATAACAAAAAAATAAAATATTAATAACTCATTATAATCTGTAAACATAAAGGTAGTAAACACCAAAAGTCCACTAATCCCACTTTGAATTTATGAAATTATAAAAACGGACATTTCACATGAAATGACCTGATACATAGTAAAGTTGGACACAAGAGAAATATGATCATTGAGTAGAGAAGGATAACTCAACTCCTTATTGCAGTCTTGATTATAGCCGTTTAGATGATCTGAAAGTTTAGTAGAAGTTGTGAATGTAGAAGTTGCAGGAAACACAGCGCAAGTTCTAGACGTTTCGATCCTTCATGAGGGTATTAATTAAGTCCCATGTCCAGTTATAATAGGAAGCGCAACCATTCAACAGGAAAAAGTAGAAGTATCTTCATTATTTAATTCCTTGCTAAGGATATATGTTTTTTGTACTTATTTATAAGATACTCTTAACTCCTTCATTTAAATCTTCTGAAACCGATAACAGATAATATACAATTTAATAGCCAGGAGAAATCCTTTGAAAAGAGGATGTAAAACATCAAATTTATAGGGTGTATAAAAAAAAAAATGACCGTTTTTAACCAAATATTTGTATTATTTCTTTGATATAAAATACAATTAATACTCAAAATATAGTCCATTGTTATCTACCGTCATTAGCCATCTCCTAGCCAATTGCTCGATCCCATGCTAATCCATCCTTTGGGATGGCTGTGAAGGAACTCTTGAACCGAATTTTCATCTTCCGCAAAATTATCATGTTTATTCCCTTGCAAGATATGGTTCATGGATTGAAACAAGTAGCAATCCGATGGCGCGAGGTCAGCACTATATGGTGGATGAGGCAGGATTTCGAACCCATCAAGTTCTTTAAACTTTCCTTTGGTTCGACGGGAATTGTGAAGACGAGCATTACCTTCTTGGAATAGAATCCTTTTTTAGTTGATCAAAGCAGGATAACGCTCTGACAACTTCACGTACAATCTTTCCAGTTAATCGCATTAGAGTTCAGAATTCATAGAGCATCCAT
Source organism: Halyomorpha halys (assembly GCF_000696795.3). NCBI lineage: Eukaryota > Metazoa > Arthropoda > Insecta > Hemiptera > Pentatomidae > Halyomorpha > Halyomorpha halys. Next base: position 269,766 of record NW_027113188.1, on the reverse strand, counting down.
CTGGAACAAATTCGCGATGAATTACACTTTAAAATTCCAAAACCGCAAAACATGGATTTTTATCAGATTGCCCCCTAGCAGCTAAAAGTAGTTTGACCACGATCAAGCCATTGCTCACGGGTATTAGGATTTTGCCAGTAAACCTACTTTTCAATACAGGTGACAATCTTCCGGTAAAATCTCATACCAGAAGGGTTTTTCAATAAATTTTCACAAATTTCTAACCTCTTGTCATTTTTCTTCTTAGAAAGAAATAACTAAACTGAGGTTTTTTTGTTTGTTGTCGATTTTTAGTTTTGAAAGGGCGTTTAAACAGCCTGGTCATCAACGCCCGTTCGTTGTTGGCTTTAGTAAGGCCTAGTTGTTCCGTAGTCATAGCTTTGGTATGGTGTACTGATCCGCATCAATTATAATTAAATTTGTGGCAATTATAATTTGTTTAATAATCGTTACGATATTGGAAAGGATGGTGAAAAGCAGATAACTGACTGTTCTAATTTTAAAAATAAGGCAAAATAAATAGATAATTATAATAATTAAAGGCTGATTATTAAGTTAGTCTGATGGATGAATTTAATGACTTTTCTCAACGCCATTGGAACATTTGTTGGTATCCCTAACTGGTTCAGAGTTGATGTGTAGTGATGACAATCTTCAAAAATGTGTTTGACGGTCAGATTGCTATTACATTTTGAACATTTTGGAGGTGCCTCTCCTGTTATGAGGTGGATGTGTGTCAGTCGCGTATGTCCTATTCTGAGTCGGGTGATCACTACTTCTTCACGGCGTCTACTTTGGGTTGATGTAATCCAGGACTTCACATCTTTCTTTATAGGTTTCAACTTGAGGTTTTTTTAAGAAGTCGAATGGGATTAAACAAGCTTATAAAATGCTCTAAGCATTGGTAAGTATTAAATAGGATTGAAATATTCACAGTTCTATGAAATCTTGAATTTGATAAAACAGTCATTTTTTTATACACCCTATTAATTAAGATGAATCAGATAATGGGCGGTTGTACGAAATGTTGTTCCGAATATTTTGAAATTAAGAAGATAAGAAGTAACAAGGATGTCTTTCCTCGAAAATAAATAAGTACAACTGGAAGGAATTAATAAAATTGATATTTTTAATTAAATTCCTAAAGGATTTACTTTCAAAATAAAAGGATCAAATTAAAAATATTAGTTTTTATTCTGTTTAATAATCTTTCTTACCGATTTATAATATTTTTTTTCGTATATTTTGTCTTCACCAAAAATTATTACGTTGGCCACTACGTACACAATGGGTTCCAGATACAAAAGGATAGATTTCGCTTAGATAGGAGAAAATAAAGTACTATAAACCCCCTGGAGATAACGTCTAATAGAATCTTATCAAGGGTTAGTTATAGTGTTGTTTCGAATAATAACAGAAGATCGCTGCCTTCCAGATAAGGTAGTGGTAATAATAAGATAAAAAAAAACGCATCAACAACCATCAAAAGAGACATTTCCTGCCGAACTGGTTGCCGGCGTGTTTATCAGGTTGATCCGTCTCAGCTGTTTAACTTTCAGATCAATATTTAAGATCGACAGAATGACATTAACACCTACTAATCAGAGTTGGGCAAAAATTAGCAATAGTTGAAACTAATTGCCAAAAATTACATGGATACGATATTTATTCATCAATGATTCATTCATGAATAAGGGTCGTATCTACGGTAATTTTAGCCCTTCTCTGCTATTAATTATCTCCACATAAATTAAAAAACCATTTGTAGAAGTCTTAGGACTGGCCTACAGAAGTTAAACTGAATAAAAATTAAATGATATAATATATTAAAATATAAATATATAAAATTTAATAAATATATTACATATTAGGGGTATTCATGATGTTGTGTTAAATGTAAAATGTTTTACCATGTTAAATGTTATAACTATAGGATTGTGAGCAGCCCTATTTGAATTCATGTTAAACGTTAAATGCATAAGAGCCCCTAGCGGATTTTCTAAGCAACATGTTTTATAAGGCTTTATGTTTATAACCTTTCCTTCCAGAGCCTCATGTTATTGTTTACTTCGAATTTGATTTAAGTTTCAGTTCTGATTTAAGCAATTTAATACAACATGCCTAGAGTGAGTGAAAAGTGGAATTTGTGTGAAAGTTTAGCTTATGAGTGTTTTATTGATCTTCAAACTTGTGAGGAAGAGAATGAAGATGAGCTAATTGACAACTGTATTGAAAGTTTTTGAGCTTAGGTTGTGTTTATGTTCTAAGAAAAATGATACCTAATAAAAGTTGTTATTATGTCTATTACCCACTTTTTTAGTATTTATTGTATTGATGAACCCATTATCCTCCTATCTTCAAACCTTATTTATTGTTTAAGAATAAAATCATTTATTTTCAGTAATTTCTTTGAAAAATTTTCTAACAAGCATATATAGCATGTTACATGTCAGGTAAAAGTTAATTTAAATAGCTACAAAATGTCACTCCTCCCATGTTTCTACCTTAATCATGAGTGGAGCTATTTGTTTTTAAAAAACTAGCCATTAACATTTTAGAAAACTTTAGAGCTATAATTTCAAAACTGGCGAACATAGTTTAATAAAACTTTGATATTCCTCTTAGGTACCAGGAAGCTTTATGGAAACTACTTTGGTGTCAAATTTTATTAGATAATTAGATAATGAGGTAAAAAAGTATTTGAAATGTGTTGCTTTGACATGAAATCAATAAGTTCAATTATTTTGTCAATCGGACTTCTTTAAAAGCTCTAGTTTTAATTTTTTTAATTCAATTTTTTTTTTTTTTGTATTTTGATTTTACGAAGCTTCAGCTCTTCCGCAATCCTTTCCTTTTCAAATTCAAATCTGAGGCTAATACCTCTTCTGTTTTTTTTCTCCGTTGTATTATTAAAGTTATCCATTGTGATTTAATAACAGGGGTATGAAATAATAACTAGCATAAACACAAAAGAACTAACCTGACACAACAAACAAAAATGGTGGCGAGCTCAACTGGTCTATTGTGTGACGTCATTCTCCATTTAACATACCAAGTAACAAACTCTCAGCCATGTTACATGTTGTTTCGTTTTACCACGGCAAAAGAAGGTCATTTTTTTCCATTTAACATGAGTTTTTCCATTTAACACGCTTTAACATGTTAAACTAAAGATCATGAATACCCCTATTATATTTAATATGCAGCAGGCTATAGAAAACCGTGAAGAAGGTTATTTAGAGAGGACTCTGAAACGTCAGTGAATTATAGACATTTTTAGACAAACGAAAAGTGAAAAGAAAAAATTACAAAATATTTATATCGTAATAATAATTAGAATAAATATAACAGCCATTTCTTAAGTCAATCCAAAATGTGGATCGCTAAATCAGTATTGTTTGTTTATGTCTAAATGACGTCACATATGAAACAAATATGGCTGCTAGTATTTTCCCTCTGTTGGCGCCCATATTAAAAATCGTAGTTTTTAAAATTAAAATAAAAAAATAATCTTGTATCTTTATTAATTAAAACATGTATGATTAGGTTTTTGGATTGACTGAAAATAATGTTAACATTGTTTCAATTTTTTTTCTACGTCGTCAAATACCGCATTGAACATTAAAAAATTATAATAATTAAAATAAATTAAATTATATTAAAAATATAATTTGATATTTTACAAGATTTATTTTTAAAAACTTTTTTTACGGTAAAAGGATAAAAATTAAGAAGTTTCCCTCTTATTTGGACTAATGAATACTAACACGGTGCACAGTGAAAATAAAATAAATACATAACAAAGCAAAAACGTATATATCTAATATTGGGAACAGAGTAGCTCAGTGGTAAGGCACTGTTGTAAGGTTTATAACTCCGAAGACCCGGGTTTTAATCCGACTGCGACAGATACTTGCTTATTCTGTTATTGTAGCCATAAGTCAACCCTGAGGTTCAACCCTAAGGTTCGAGAGCCCTTAGGGGTTCACCCAGCCTGATAAAGTGGCTAACCTTAATTGGGGAGAAAATGTGACGGTCAACTATGACTGTGACTAAATCAGCTCCTTGTACAACGGTTGTTTTAGCAACAGTACTTCCTTACAAAGTACTGCACCCTCGACTCTTCATCGGTTGTAGTGGTACATATTTATTATTTATATTTAATAATAACATAAAAATAGTTAAACATGGATATTTGTTAACACGAAATAATGAAAATACAATGATACGTAGAATTAACATTTAATCGAGACATGCTAATAAATGTCTACGCTACTGTATTAATTATTTCGAACCATTTATTTTATTTCGAATTAGTGTTATTAGGAAAAATATCTCAATTCGACATATGAAAAATATAAAAAGGGTTCGAAAACTGAACATAATTTAATTATACAAAACAACATAATAAAATTTTAAATAGACTAAATAATAAAAACATTCGTTGAACATAATATTTCAAGAATCCAAGAGGAGTTTTTTCACCCCAGTTTTTGATTACTTTAACGAAAACTAAAAACGTTAAGAAACGAAATTGAATAAGATTAACAATCAAGACTCAGTTATCCATGGTAAGGAGGATTAAAAAATGGAGGCTGTTCTAGAACCTACAAAAAATTCATTTTGGAGTTCATTTAAGTAAGGAAATAATGCATTATTCTCTGTTGGAAAAAGGTTCAATTTATACAAGGGATACAGTAAATATAATTAAAAAGTAAATATTGAAGTATTTAAGGTGCACGGACCTCTGAAATTTATTTTATCTGAGAAAAACCTAAATTTTTCGCTCATATATCGTTGTGAGTTCCATATCGTTAAAACTGCCTACAATATTGCACTTTGATAAAGTAGATTAAATTGTCTGAAATAAGAGTTCTTAAAGAGCTCTTTAAATTTAGTAGTTTTCGAGATAAAGGTTTTCAGTATGTAACACGTTTTCCGAATAACGAAAAATCAATAATTTATGAATTAATTTTAGCAAATATCATTGAAACTATGCTGTCCCTATGAAAATAAACGTTATTAACTGCATTATAATATATTAAACTAGCTTTAATTTGGCTAATAATAGCCATCTCTACGTCTAATAGTTCCTAAGACCGAATAGTTCCTGTAGGTCTAATAGTTCCTAAGATATAGTTCTTCGAAAACTGAATATAATTTAATTTTATAAAGACAAGAGAATAAAATTTTACTTCGTATAAAGTGATGTTTAGTTAGATTGGACTATAGTAGTGCTATGTATCGAGGCATTAGCCATGATTTCAACAATATGTCGTTTATTAAGTTTTTTTGCTATCTGTCCCCGATACCTGGTTAGGGTAGGTGTCTCTTACTGCGTCCTCGGATATGAAAACATCTGTATTAAGTTTGTCACATTACCAGAGGCTCCTGAGAAAATTAGATTGGCTAACCTTTAAGTGTTCTAACAAAAATGATAGTTTGTGACGAGGGACCAGAATCAAATTAACCAGGTGCAGGCCCTTCCTGGACATGTATAACTTTTTTTACATATCCTCGGCCCTGAGGAGGGGGACGCCTGCTTCGGGAGTCTTCGGACATCGATAACCAATCAGAGAAGAGATTTAAAAATAAGGTTAGTGGAAAGGGAAGTGAGAGAAAAATACAGAGGAAATTTAGAAGAGCAGAGGGACACACTCAACAGGAAGGCTTAGACGGGGGAGGACCACAGCCAGGAGGCAGAATTAGAGGATGCACTTCCACCAGACGAAGTCGTGAGAAGGGCCACCAGACCTGGACATCCCTTATGAAACAGAAGACACCTACGGCACTACATCCCACGGCATCAGCAGCTATAAGTATAAATTAACTAATAAGTAATCATGTAATAATCTATATTTTATGGCAACCTTTATCTGAATCATTTGAATCATTTTAATTATAATAACAAATTGTAAATAAATACTTAGTTTCTTTATGTAGTTTATATACTATTATATAACCCAATATATCACTCTTTATTATACTATATAATTAATGGTAACAACATTTTATAAATATAAAGGTATTTAATTGGTAAACTGGTAAACACACAAACAGCCTTTGGAAAGGAATCCAATTACAATAATAGTTTTTTAGGACTCAATTGATAATCAATTAATAAACTTATTTTTGGATAATTCCCTTCAGCGATTATCCTGGCATCCCAAGTAAATCTGTAACTAGTACATAGCAGTAGATTTTACACCGAAAGCGGTAAGAAAATTCGTGGTCACACCAGATACTGTTTTTTATTCATTCATTTCTTATTTCTATTTTAGTTGTTTGTTTTTTTTTATGACCAATTAATGATATAGAATGGAATTATTCCTCATTGATGAGTTATAGACCTGGGATTTGAGGAAACTGCAGTGTTGGATAATATAGTTTCCTGTCTGCGGCGGGCCGGTGACCCTCTGTCGGCGAACGATGCCTCAGCTTCCCGCTGGACATTTAGTTTACATCTGCCTAATGCTGTTGATTTTGCCTTACCAGGACGCATGATTGCAACAACGGGGTCAGGCAAAACTACCTGCCTTCACTTAACTAAGCCCTTTAACTTTATTTTAGAAGAGCATTGAAAAGACAACATTAAATTGGATTGCAAATACATTGTAATAGGATATTAATAAATTATCTGCAGAGAATTATAACCTTATAGTCCAAGAGTCCAAGCAATTATTTCACCCATATTTTGTATTATTTTAATAAAAACAATATCTAATCGCTAATCAAAATTGATGACTCTACCTACCATAGCTGGGGGAATACAAAAATGGACACTCTGTCAATACCTATCAAAAAATCAATTTTTCATTCGAATCTCTATATCTTTAAACATTAAAATACGTAATAGAACATCATTCAAATTTATTAGATTCAATTATATTAAAGGACTATCTGAATATTTTATTGTTGGATATATGGCTCAAAGAGTACTCACTAACATCATAATCCTTAAATGATTTCTTAATATCTTCAGATAGTCCTTTAATATAATTGAATCCATATTTTTTTTTTACTTTATTATTTACTATTCCGTTTCCTGTTTTATTTTTTATATTTTTAAGGTCAACTTCCAAAATCTTATAAATTATTTTTTTTAGGTAAAAATTTTCTATGAACATTGACAAGAGGAAATTTTAAAAAAATTTGTTATAATAAATAATTTTAATGCTTGACCTGAGTGGAGGGGAGATTAAGAGTATTGTTGTGATAAATTTCAACAAACAAGTTACTCTGATAAGGAATTTTAATTTTTGTTTTAATGTGATAATTGACTAATTAGGTATTTAGACATAATGTAGGATATGATTATTAACAAAAAATATATGATTACCTAAAGTTTTATGTTTTATAGAGAAATTGTTTAATTGACCTGGACGGAACATGTTTAAGTTAATAGGGATTTCGCACATCAATGTAATTATCTGTAAAACTGTTCATTTAATCGAAAATAGGAAGAGAGTATAAATAAGTGTAAGTAAATGTTATTTCCAATAATTTGATATATCTATAACGAAAATCCATCAAGCCCTTTCCAAGAAATTATTGCTTCTTTTCCTGTTTTGTTCAGACTCAATTCAAAGTGAATATTAAGGATCCCAAAATATATTTACTATTCTAAAAAGTAAGGAGTGAATATGAAATTGAATTAACACGGTTAATTTTACATTATTTTTTTTCTAGGAGCAGTAAATAAAAAAATTATTTCTTTTAAGAAAAATTTCATTTTTATTAATCCTCCTGCCAAGCCATTTCTGGTATATGGGGTACGGTACGGCAGAAACTCTCAACTGTACAATATGCGTACAAGATGCCACACCTACTAAAGGAATGAACCCCACATTTTGGCACACTTGCCCTAGAAGCGTACCTCCTCCAAGATTAATGAGTTCATCGAGGAAGGATTGCTATCTGGTTCTGGCCAAATCGGTAACATATGGAACATTGAGGTAATGTGCAATATGATTAAATCAAGAAAGTGCATGAACATCTGGTTATATTATAATAAATGTCCGCTTATACTACCTTCCCTAATTTTCAAATTTACTTTATGGAAAATTCTTGTTATAAACTTGAACTGCAATTAACAAACTCAAACTCTGTTCTGAATATACTTCCTAAATGATAACATCTTTCCATTCCTAACACGAGCCTGAAATTTTCGTATCAAATGCCCGTATCATTTTATATACCAAAATGTTATTATATTAAATTATTAAGGCAATAAGTTTTCCCATAAGGTAATCAGATTTCAACTATTGTTATTGCCCAATCTTTCGCCCACTTTGCAGGGTTTCATCAGAGCTAAAAAAAAATACTAACCAAACCAAAATATGTTAAAAATGTAAGATAATAAGACAATAAAGGAAACTAAGGTCGGGATGAAAATGATGTTGATATAAGTGAAAAATTATATAAAATGAACAAAAATAAGATGTACAACAATAAGTATATATTAAAATAAAAAGGAATAAATGACATAGGGTATTAAATTTAAAATGAACAGGAGACGACATACTGAAACGTACAAATTTAAAATTAAATACAAGAGAAATAAAAATTTTACATACTAAGAGACGGAAAACTGAGGAAATAAGATGAGAATAAACTAAAGTCAACCAAAATAAATATATAAATTAAAAAATATAATAATAAATAAAAACAAATTATTTCTTTAATATCTACTTATAAGTAAATATATTATTTATGATCTTAATATTTTCTTGAGACTGGTAATTCTTTAATAAATAACTCAAACACTATCCAATTATAGTCTCAAAAATTTATTTCTTTTATACGTCCAACGTTTCGGCCAATCCGGCCATCTTCAGGGACATCTAGTACAAAAAGTTTCTATTATATGTATGATCCTACAAACAATTTAAATACTTAACATTATTATTTATAATTTACCTTACCTCAATACCACTTTGCAAACATATAATTTAAACCACTCTAAAAACTTCATTCAGGCTATTCTGCCCAGGTCAAAACATTAATATCTATGCAAACATTAAAAACATTAGGTAAAATTATTTTTTGTTAATAAGTATATCCTATATTTCTAAATTGTCCAGCTATATATATATATAGGTGAGACAAAGCAATTATTGGGTGACAGAATTTATCAACACAATGATGATTTGAAAAACAAGGAGAAGGATCCAAATAAAACAGCACTAGTCCAGCATGCAACCAAAAACCAACATATATTTTTGATTTTGAAAATACACTCATTTTACATAAAGATAGTGTTTGAGTTATTTATTAAAGTAAATATATTGTTATGTACAATTTTATTTCTTTTTGTTTACTTTAATTTTTCATTTACATTATTTTTAACCCCACCTTAGTTTACTTTATTTACATATTATTACCTTACACTGTCAACTAATTTATACAGTGGGGAGGGGGGGAGGAAACGTCGGAAAAAGGATCGTTGAGAACTATTTTTTGTTCCACTTTGACAGCACCCCTGACCATTCCTTATTAACTTACGGTCAATCATTTCTATATATAACCAAGTGTATTATTTCAAACTTATGACTTGTTAGTTATTTTGTATTTACTGTGAATAAATATTTTGTTTGCAATAGCTAAGGCGAGAAAAGTTGGATTATTATATAGTATTGGCTTGGGGAACAGGGTGTACGAGGCGTAACGCCCATTACGTAATAAGAAGCCTATTAAACCTTCCTTTTCCAACCAGCCCGCTACGTCATCGATCCACCGATTACAGCTGACCAAATAACCAATAGATCTTACAATAATCTCTAAAATTTACAAATAAATATAAATATATCATAGATAACAAAAATGTTATTATTTAGATAGCCATTAGATAGGTAAAAAAATATTGAAAAAACACATTGAAATGAATATCCATTAAAAAAAACATTTAATATATTTATACACAATGAATATTTATAATTAAGCTCGTAGTTTAATTATCAAATTACTTTTTTTTTTATTTCTCTATTATATACAAAAGTTTTTAGTGATCTTGTGATATTTTATTTTACAAATGAACACCGTGTAATATTTTATTTTATATATAAAGTCGAATGATGAAAATGGGTCGTAAAAAATTGAGTTTAACTGAGGAAGAACGCATTTAGCGAAAAACAGAACAAATGAAAAACTGAAAAAAACTTACTGACATACTATAGAAACGGGGTTGCTCCCCTCTACTCCTAGTATTATTTATCTTTAAATTAAGTGAAATTAATAATTAGACAAACTTACAATTTAATAATATTTGAGATATGAAAACAATTATTAGACTAGTAAAACTGATAAACACATTGCGCATGAGCTCGGACGTTAAAAAGTTGTAAGAAGAGACCTTTTATTTTTGCGTTATTCGCCAAATTCAATTCCTTTCTACGACTTCGTATTATTTTTTCTAAAATATTTTGCCTTCTAACGGTATGCAATACGTCTATATTACTACTCTTACTTCCTGAAATATGTTTTCAACCTGAAGAAATTATCAAATCTTTTCAAAAAATGTAATAAATGTAAACAATTATATATTTTTCACGACTAGTAAAAATTTGAGATTGATAATTATTTCAAACAAACAAAATTAAAGGTACTTTAAAGGGGGTCATTTTGAAAATTCGGCATTTAACAACTGACCAACTGACCAACTATTTAAAAGAGGATAAGACAAAGCTGATATTGATGATCAGCTATATCGAAACATCGAGTTTGTCAAAATCTTTAGAACCATTTTTGAGAAAATCGAAAAAAAACCGATTGTATAGTGCCTCTTTTGGTTGATCGATTTTATGGAAAAAGTTGCTGTCATTTCTCGTTTTTTTAGCTGGCATCTTCACACATACAGACTATTTTGTAAAACTTAATCCTTTCGATTCAGAGAGCCTAAAAACGTGTATTTCCATCGAAAACACGAATTCTAAATTTTCCTCTTACTACATATAGGTAGGTGAAAGTAAAAATTAATAAAATTCAGGCAAACATTAAATCAAAATCATTTTGATCATCAACAATCAGGATTTTTTTTTTTTTTTTAAATATTTATTTATTGCTATTTACAACTGTACATTATAATACATTTAGTAAATCTGGTCTAAGTTAAATTGGAGTGTTACAGGCGTGTACAGAAACTACCCATTGGTAGCACTCTAATGACATTTTACATTAGCTGGTCTCGTGGCCATCTTCTTTTCAAGTGCCTCAGAGGATTGTCAGGAATGGAAGAGGATGCAAGATTAGAAACTATGGGGTTTGAGTGGTAAGAGAGTTTATAATGGAAGGAGTGATATCTGGTTCGGGCTAGATCGGTTACATAGGGAACATTAAGGTCTTTATGTATGATTTTATTAGTGACAAAGTAAGGGGCATTGAGGATTTTACGAAGGATTTTGGATTTTAAGGATTGAATACGAGGGGAATTCGAAGGTTTAGTGGATCCCCAAAGCTCAACTCCATATGTCCAGATTGGCCTTATTACAGTCATGTAGATCAGTCTTTTGTAATGTGTTGGAAGTTTAGACCGTTTGTCTAGTAAGTGCTGTAATAGTCGCAATCGACGTGCAGTTTCCTGTCTTTAAAATCAGGATTAGAATAGAATAATGGCTTGAAATTTATCAATCATATAAATAAGGATCATACTACAGTACGAATTATAAAGTTTTTTCAAATCACTTGGGGTGTACCCCCTGCCAGAGTTGGGAAAAATTAGCTATAGTTGAAACAAATGGCTAAAATTACCATGGATACGGTATTTATTGTTTATCAGGTTGGAATTGATCCGTCTCAGCAGTTTAACTTTCAGATTAATATTTAAGATCGACTGGATGATCTTAACACCTTCTAATCAGAGTTGGGCCAAAATGAGCTATAGTTGAAAATAGTAGCTAAAGTTGCCATGGATACAATATTTATTTATCAATTGTTCATTCATAAATAAGGGTGGTATCCATGGCAATCTTAGCTATTAGTTTCAACTATAACTAATTTTTGTCCATTTCTGCCCCTGCCCACCTAGCGGCGGACGGACTCCCATTTTATAAATTATACAACTGTTCATTTAATTGTACTCGCTGCTCAAACTGTATAACTGTAATTTGTATGTATTCTCTAGTTCAGATTGTATTATTTATTTCATTATACAGTTACTCCAGTTAAATTATGGATGATTTGATACAGATAACCTTTTCCGTTCTTCATCAGTTAAACTCAATTTTTTACGACTCATTTATATTATTCCACTTTCTATGTAAAATAAAATATTACATGAAATGAAATGAAAAAATAATTTTATTCTGGGACATATGTCTCCTAAGAATAAATACAAGGTTCATATATTAAGATTTTTATCTGGCGAGCACTTACAAATTTTAGATAATAGAATGAAATTACATTGGTATATTAGCTTTACTACTGTTTATAATATTAACTTACTAATGTTAATCAATATATGCCTATTTATTTTATTACAATGATGTGGAGCTTAAGTTATACAATAAGTGGAGGAATAGGGGTTGTTTAAAGGAAAGAATGGATGAGGATTGACGAACAGAGATGGGAAGAGAATTCCAGAAGGAGGTTGCACGTATGACGAAGGATTTGCTAAAGAAGGCGGTTCTATAGTAGGACAAATATAAATCAATCGTTTGGGATCTGGTGTTTAATGAGTGGATATATGAACGAAGAGTGAAGAGATCTAGAATATAGATAGGTTTTTGATTTTAAGAACTTGGAATAGGAAAACACGAAGGAGGTATTGCCTTCGGGAGGTTGGATAGAGCCACTTCAACTCGGTATACTAGCAGAAGATTTGAGAGCGCCTAGGGAACCGATCGTATGTAAAATAAAATATTACACTGTGATTATATGGTAAATAAAAAATTACATGGTGATTATATGTAAAATAAAATATTACACGGTGATCATATATAAAATAAAATATTACACGTTGTTCATATGTAAATAAAATATATTTATACATAGTTGAACGTAAAAATTGATATATAGGAAGATGGTTATAGGGGAAGGAAAAAAATAGAGATTAAACAAACGTCATGAAAAAATAATAATTATACATGAATAAGTAATAATAAAGTTATAATTAATATAATAATAATCTATTTTTTTCCTTCCCCGTGTTTTGTTTTATGTACATCTCCTGTATTTTTTAACTGTATATTTATGAATTTTTATAAAAAATTTTACTCTTGCCATTGTTACTTATTTTTATTCTTATCATTGTATCTTATCTTTGTATTTTTATTCTTATCATTGTATTTTTATTCTTATCATTGTATTTTATCTTTGTATTTTTATTCTTATCATTGTATCTTATCTTTGTATTTTTATTCTTATCATTGTATCATTTTGTATCTTTTTAGGCCTGATGAAGCCCTACAAAGTGGGGCGGAACGTCGGAAAATAAATAGTTGTAAACTATTTTTGTTTCTCCTTTTACCGCAACCCTGACCATCTTCCTATATATGTAAAATAAAATATTACATGGTGACCATATATAAAATAAAATATTACACGGTGATCATACGTAAAATAAAATATTACATGGTGACCATATGTAAAATAAAATATTACACGGTGATCATGTGTAAAATAAAATATTACACGGTGATCATACGTAAAATAAAATATTACATGGTGACCATATGTAAAAGAAAATATTAGACGGTGGTCATATGTAAAATAAAATATTACACGGTGATCATATCTAAAAAAAAATATTACACGGTGATCACTAAAAATCTTTTTTTATATAACTTAGAGAAAATATGTTATACTCCCAAAAAACTTTGTTTCTGCGGTAAAGGCTGAAAATAAAAAGTGAATTTCTATGTTGAAATTCAGAGACAACCTTTGACGATAACTTATTGATCTAACTGAAACAGCGGATGGCTTCCTACACACCTTCTAGTTTACCCTATAATAGTCACCTCTCATCAATTGTCTTCACGCTCATATATTACTACATAAGGTGCATTAAAATTCATTCATAAACTATTAGAATATTTTAATCTAGATTTATAAATAAATTATCTTTTTTTAAATAGTAAGATTTGGAAAAACGTCTGTGGTCGGAAAAGAGAAGGGGAAGAGTGCGGCTCCCCTCCGGCCCTCCGAAGATTAAAAAATCCAAAATGTTGAAAAAATAAAGATTTTAAAACCTACTTCAAACTGCGAAAATGAACATACAACATTGTACTCAAAAATTACTAAAATTTAAACCTAGTACCAAATATATCTTTTACAGTAACAAAAAAAAATTGAAAATTTCAGTGAACCCATGAAATTGGCCTTTGAAGCTTCAAAATACGGCCTTAAGAACCACAGTAGATGCTTCTTGGTTTAAAAAATATAGTAAATTCCATCGCAATCTGAATCAATAGATGAATTCATCAAAAAGCGTTTTACGAAATTGAATTTCCAGTTACATGGAGGTAATGGTGCAGTGGCTAACAACGTAGGAGAACCAACCTCATCTCGAAGACTGAAGCCCAGATTAATCCAGGACTTACTGCTATGAACTCTGAATTTATTTATTTCTATTATATATACATATTTTATTCATCTTTTTCGAGACTGGTATCTGATGTATTAATAATAACTACATAGTCTCAACCCTTCTAATTAAAACATATTAGACGTCCAGCATTCGGCCATCATCGAAAGCAATATAATAAAACAACTGCTTTAATTATAACTTATTATTAACAGTGTCAAAAAACATTTTCCTTCAACTTTTACCAAGTTAATGCATAATGATGATAGTTCAAACATCACATCTAATTTTAATGTTTTTAGAAATTTATTTCATATAAATAATGTTTTTGATAGTGTGAACAATAAGTTAAAATTAAAGCTTTTATCCTATTAGATTGTCCTCGATGATGGTCAGATCGGCCGAAACATTGGACATGTAATGAATAAGGTTGAGGCTACTAGGATACATTTTGTTATCATTAATTTATTATTGTTATTTATTTTCTCCTGTCAAAAAATATTTTTCAGTATATAAATAATGTTTATATAAATATAATATAAATAATGTTTTTATTTGATGGATTCTATAAATATTATTTTTTTTAGTTATTTTGTTATTGTTTCTTTCGTTCTTCAATTACACATATATTTTTATTATTTCCTTAGATATATTATTATGTTTTACTCATTTATTTTTATTAATTAAAATTATTCAATAATCATAACATTGTAAATCGTTAGGAGTGTCTATTCTGCACGAGACTAAATCCCCGCATTATCAATTGTTACAAGTTTTTTTTTTAAATTTATTTATTGACATTTACAACTGTACATAAAATACATCAAGTAAATTTGAGGAAATCATGATGGTATGGTACAAACATGTAGAGAAACTACCCAATAGTAGCACTCTAAAACATAAGTATATAAATATAAGGTCTCGAGTCCATCTTCTTTTCAGACCCCTCGGAGGATTGTCCAGAATAAAAGAGGAAGCAAGATTAGAAATTAATGGGTTTGATTGGTAAGGAAGTTTATAATGGAAGGATTGATATCTGGTTCGGGCTAGATCGGTTGTCAATGGAACATTTAGTTCTTTGTGGATGTTTTTATTTGTGACAAAGTAGGGAGCATTTAGGATTTTACGAAGGATTTTGGATTGTAAGGATTGGATACGAGAGGAATTCGAAGGTTTAGTGGAGCCCCAATGCTCAACGCCGTATGTCCAGATAGTCCTTATGATTGTCATGTATATCAGCCTTTTGTAATGAATTGGAAGTTTGGACTGTTTGTCTCGTAAGTGCTGTAATAGTCGAAATCGACGTGCAGTTTCCTGTCTTTTCAGTCTTGTGTGAGGATTCCAGGTTAGTCGTTTGTCCAAATGTAGTCCAAGGTAGCGGATCTGTTCGACAGGGGTAAGGCCAACATTATTGAAGCATACTGTAGGGCTGTCTTGACAGTAGGTTTACCACGTAGGGTAAAGATAATTTGATGGGATTTGTTGGAATTTATCTTAATCCTCCAATTACGACACCATTCTTCGAGGGCTGTGATATGGAATTGAAGAGTTTGGGATGCAATTAAAGGGTTATTATTAACAGCGAGCACACATGTGTCAACGACATACGTGGTGAGGATAGTGTTAGTATTGGTTGGGATGTCAGCTGTATAGATTGTGTAGAGGATGGGACCAAGGATACTACCTTGAGGAACACCAGCGGACTGAAAGAATAGGGATGAATAGGGAACAATGTGGTTTACTTTAAATAATTGTTAAAAGTAAATTTAATTGTTATATTTACCATTTAAGGCCCACTAACCCGACCTGGGAATAAGATGATATAATAAAAAAGTAAAGATTTTGAGATTTGATCGAAATATGTTCTGTTTAGATAGAAATAAAATCATTGTTGAGAAATATCGGTGATAGAGAGGTGGTAAGTTTATATCCATTATATGAATTGTGAAAATCAAAATATTCAAATATAAATGAAAATTTGATTTATATAATGCATTTATTCATTGATACATACATACCAAAGTTGTTCAGATAATAAATTCTCTAATCTGAAAGACCTCTAATGATTAAGTTCCCAGGGCTCCCACTTGATCAAGATGAGCCAACTAATGTTATAGATAATAATGAAAATTAATACAAAAAAAAATTCTCAAAATGATTTATTTAATATTTTCCCTACAAGCATCGTCAAATTCAAAAGATAAATATTTTATTTAAGAACAATTTAATCTACCAGCAACCGATATAGTTCCACAATAGGCAGACACGGAGAGAGAACATGAAATAATAAATGTCTACCCAGCAGCCCGACATAATATAGGAGACAACCAAGCCGTAATTCCTGGGTCTCTTCTCTGCACAAAACTAATGAAAATATATATATGAAATTAAATTAAAGGATTTTTTTTTAATACTGAAACTGTAAGGATCGTTTATAGATTGGAATTTTAAGCAAATAAAACTTTTTGAGATGGACAATTCGATCAAATTGTCATACCAAAAGAACAGTTTAATTTATTTTAAATAATTTAAAGGCAATAATCACTGCCATTATAAAATTCAAAACAACCTCAATTTTTTGAGAAATGTGAGCTCTAAAAGAGCTACCATCGATTTTTTTCCCCAATACCATAACTCCACTATAAAGGACAAAAGTGATAAAATATCCTTGTACATACATTATTGTAAACTAATGATTCCAGAATTACTTTTTTGAGTCATTTCTTTTGTGAAAAAATTATAATATTCTTATTTTTTATTCTTAGATTTTATTTTGGGTTATACAATAACAACAAGTTATTACGCCAACTACCTAACATGAAAGACAAAATAAATAACATTGAAAATTTAAATGCAATATATAGGCTTGATTCTGAAAAAATATATATTTGAGAGAGGTAAAAAAAAAAACTGGAAACTAGGAGTAAATAACACATCACAAAATTTAAAAATATTGCACTTGCAAACCACAGCATAACGTTAAACTATAAATTTAACTTCAAAATCTTTAATAAAACCCACTTATTCTTGTCGAACAGATCCGTTACTTAGGACTACATCTCGACAAATGACTGACATGGAATCCTCATACAAGACTAAAAAGACAAGAAACTGCTCGTAGATTCCGACTATTGCAACATTTACTAGACAAACGGTCTAAATTG